>NW_020200900.1:65057-75250 GCF_001531365.2 Cynara cardunculus var. scolymus
TTGCACGTCAACTTGGATGATATGGGAAGTAGACTTGAGAAGTTGCTAACAAAGAGATTTGTTGTCCGTATTTTCTAAGTTGTTAATTCTCGACGGGTTGATCACTCTGAAGTGTTAAAGTGGAATGGATTAAGAGATGAGACATTCAGAACACGTCAACTTGAATGACGATATTGGGACAATTTGTATACTTGCTTTTAGTCCTGATTGTAGTCCCCGGCAACGGCGCCAAAAACTTGATCGCGTGGAAACCATATACTACAATCAGGAATTAAAAGCAAGTATACAAATAGTCCCAATATCGTCTTTCAAGTAATAAAAGTGGTACAAGTACCGGATATCGTCCACAGGGATCGTAGTAAAAGTTTAAAAGAAAGTAAAGTTAAGGAAATGATTTTAGAAGGCGAATTTGAAGACTTTGATTAGAACAGATTTAACACAACTAAAAGAAGATAACAGAATAATAAAAGCAAGCTAGGGTGTTTGACTTTTCGGGTGAGATGTAAATACTATTTCCAGTCGACGAATGTTCTCAAAATGCTACAACATGAGACCATGCTGACAAATTGCTACAGCAGTCAGTCAGTAACAACTATTTTTACCAATTACTTTGAAGGTATTCCTCTCGGACTTCACCAATGCACTTATATTATAGCTTTCAACCCATATCTCTATGAGGTATCCAGACCAGTGAAAGTGACAAATGGTGTCTTCAAAGGATATGGATAAACAAATCTCTTTGTTAAAAAAATCACTCTCTCGAGTGGATTCCCATATCATTCAAGTTGACGTGATCTGAATGGCTCATCTCTGAATCCATTCCACTTTAACACTTCAGAGTGATTAACCCGTCGAGAATTAACAACTTTGAAAATACGGACAACAAATCTCTTTGTTAGCAACTCTCTCAAGTCTACTTCCCATATCATCCAAGTTGACGTGCAAATGGCTTAGCTTAGAGTCCACAGCACTTTAACACTTTCAAAGTGATCAACTCGTCAAGAAGTGTCATTGGTTTTATAAAACATGAAATGAAAAAGTAAAACATCGTTGTTACATGAAAGGGTCGACTATATTTTGGTTTAAAAACTCACCCTTTTCGTCATACACCCGAGCTAATAAAATTAGCTACTCATGACGAAAAGTAAATAACAAGAAATATAAAGTGCGGTAAATAAAGACATAATATAAATGCGGAATGTAAATGACGGAATATAAATGACGGAATAATAAAGATGCGGAAAGCGTAATAAATAAATGGCGGAAATAAAATGCAAGTAAGCATAAATAAATAAAAGACAGAATATAAATAACGGTAATATAATGAAGGTGATTAAATAAAGCGATTAAAAGGAACTCGAAATGTAACCAAAAGATTTCTTAATATTAGGAAACTTGTTCTTCAAGTAGGATGTCAACCTACTTGAGAGAAACAAGAGAGAATATGGAGTAAAGTGTGGAAGGTGTGGTAGGTGAGGTGTGTTGAATACTCCTCCCAACATCCCTTTGTATACTAGGGATGGAGTGAGGTTAAAAAGGTCATTTCACACCCACTTAGTTCAAAAGGAACCAAAAAGTACACTTTAGCAAACTAATATTTAGAAAGTAACTTCATTAGTCTTGTAAACTCCAGCTAATCTGATTAAACTACAGCTGGTTCAACTTTAGAAAGCTCCCAAGTCATGTCGGTCAACTCCAAGTCTCATCCATGTCTTCATCTGCCTTCAGGTCATGCTACCACATTTCCATAGCATTGACCTGCTTCAATATGTCCAAAATAAGCTTAGTTTAAACCAAAATCCACTAAAAACAGGTTCATCAATCTTCTTAGCATAAAAACAGATAAAAGAGATAAAATGACTCAAAGTTGGGATATAAATGGAAAATAACCTATTTAAAAGAGAATAAAAAGGTACTTTACGTACTAAATACTTAGTACGTATCACACCCCCAAACTTAAACTGTTGCTTGTCCCCAAGCAACCAAAAGACAACTAAAAATGACTCMATTTTGAAAATTTTGCAAGAATATGCAGTAAGTGCATACACATGTTGATTATGCCAAAATGCACCATATAGCTTTCATAAATCTCAAGTAGGAATGTCCTAACTAACCATTAGCATAAACCATAAGCTAGCTTTATTTACTCTTTGTTATGCTTAGCACATCATATGTTTAAGATCAATAGGACTTGGAAGTAACTGGTTTACTCTCATTTGGCACATTTTTTCTCTCTTTGCCTTTTCTCTCTTTTATGCATCAACATTGAATTTTCCAAATTTTGGCACTTTTGTGCTCTTTTGTTGAATGCATATTTACATGCCCCTATGGGACATTTTTGGTGTTTACACTTGCCCTTATGGGACATTTGTGGTGTTTTAGATCTCAAATATGACATTGAAGCTTTATGCACTTTGTGCACTTTGATCTCCACTTTTGGCACTTTGTGCTCTTTTGCATTGCTATGATCAATATAATCATGTTGGTACCCACCCCAAAACTCAAATTTTTCAATGTCCTCATTGGAAGTATATGGGGGTTGTTTATGCAATGGCTACAAGTGGCTAAATCATGATAAAAGAACAAAGGGGCTACATCCTCTCTTAGTTGAGCATATGATGTGGATCAAGATGTGTTCCCAAGCAAAATAAGCTAGTTCTAGTGATAACAAGTGATTAGACAGTATAACTAAACTACAAGATTTATTTTGGCTATACAAGCATATGGCATTTATAAACATGTGTTTTCTTTGCAAGAAAATAAAGTAGAAAATTTAAAAGACAATCCCAGACTCAAGAAAATCAAAACAAGTTGAAATAAAATAAATAAAAGAAGCTAAAGAGGAATGATAGAACCTGTCCTACTCCATAGGAGTAGGTGAAGTGGAGATGCTGTCCTTCAACTTCTTGCATTCTTCCTTCAGTCTAGCATTCTTTCCAAACAGCCTTGTATTTTCTGCCTTTAAGGCCTTCAACTTCTTTCCCAACTTCTTCACTTGAGCACTTGTCTTAGCCTCAAGCTCAGCCCTTACCATCTTGATGTCTCCTCTTGTCTTCTTCTCGGCAGCTCTCACTTGTTCAACCAGCTCTCCCTTCAATCTGTCTATCTTGTCAAAGAACTCATTTCTTTGTTCCAACAAGCTATCCATCAAACTGCTGTTTTGAGCAAGCAAGTCTTGCATCAAACACAGCATATCACCAGTCCCATTCACCTTTTCCTTCTTCTCCCTCAGCCTAGAAACTGTTTTCATGTCATTCTTCCATTTATCCCCTTGCTCCTTCACCATTTGATCCTCACAATACTGAGGAATTCCATTCTCTACTAACAACCGTGTGATCAAACAAGGGAAATACATCTTCCCCCTACTTCTGCCCGCACATGTCCTAATGCTCTTCTTTATCACTCTCCCAAAGTTGATGGTCTTACCCGTAAGTAGGCAATAGAGCAACAACATTCTCTCCACCAAGACTGAGCTGTCATGTGTGGTGGGAGCAATAGAGTGCCTCAAAAAGTTAATCCACACATTTGCATTGGTCGTAAGATTGTAGGCCTTAAAAGTCCTCAACATATAATTCGAGTGATCATCCCAAACAGCCCCTTGTTTCCATATCTCATCATCCACCTCAGTCAAATCTTCTATGGTCGCATGCCTCACCATTCTAGAGTAATCAGTCTTCTTAGGGGGGTCTAGGCCATAAAGCCTATTGATGGCTTTAGAGTTGAGCATGAAGGTCATCCCCCTAATTGATAGCTTGGATGTGCTATTTGCTGCCAACTCAGAATAGAACTCCCTAATTAGAGTCAGGTTATAGGAAGTTGGAACCATGCACATTTTCTCTATACCATGAGCCTCTACCACCTCCCTTATGAATGCAAACTCTCTAATGCTTTGCCTATCAAATCCCTTGTCTAGGAATCCAACCCTATTTTGGAACCTAGCATGCATCTTTTTAGCAGCCTTAGATCTAAAACCATTGTGGGGTCTGATCGGCCTTGGAATGGTGGTTGGCCTTTGGGCCATAGCCACCCTCTTCCTCTTAAGTCTGGAGGAATGTTGTTGTGATGCTACAGCATCAGTCTCATAGTTTCTACGAGACTCAATCACAACCTTTTGAGACCGGGTTTTCTTCCTAGGTGGTTCCTCATTAACTACTGCCTTTGACTTCTTTTTATCACAAGCTTTGACCAACCTTCTTTTTTTAGACACAACCTCAACAGGGGGTTCTTCATCCTCTTCCCCAAAAAATTCCTCATTGAGGTCGGGTATGGGATCATGTGGAGCAACATGAGGCATATCATCCTCATCATCTGTATCTTGCCAAGAGGCAGTCAAAAGCAGAGGCTTCCTCGGTTTTTCAATAACAGTGATGTTTTCGAGACTGCATGCCTTATTTTCCATCCAAATCTCCCTTGTCTGTGCCATAGAGGCAGGCTCCTCCTCTTCCTCAGAATCAAAAGTGAAGAGGCCCTCAGGGGGTGTACTATCAGATGAGGATTGTACCTTTTGAGAAGTATCGAGTGATTCCCTGTTGGTGGTGGTCGGAGATGAAGTTGGGATTGGGGCCTTCTTTGGAATCGACACAGTGGAGGATTTCATCTTTTCTTTGACTTTCTTCAGGGGGTCTGAAAATGGGATAATGGCAGCGAATGGCACCATTTGGAGAGGAGGTGCGGCGATGGGTACTTCCGGCGGAATAGAGTCAACAGCGACTGGAGTAGATGACGGTGACGGTTGCGACGGTGGTGGAGAGGGTGAGTCTGTCGTCATTGATAAGGGTTGTAGAAGACTCACCCTTCTTCTTCTTCGCAACAAGGAGTCTCTTCCCTCTCCTCGCTGGTTGTCTGCGTGAAGAAACAGGAGCATGCACGGCTGTGGTAGCCACCGGCGGTGGTGGGTCAGACGGTTGTGCCGGAGGTGGGTCACGGACCAGAGCCCTTTTCACTATTGTTATTGATTTGAACGTTGAAGATGGTTGGAGGGGAGGCAGTTACCGGTCAGGAGCGACAGTTAGAGAAATGAGAGGGAAATGAGAAGAGAGAAAAGAGGGTTTCTTAGAAGATTAAAGGGTTTTCTCTAAATGACAAGGGTAAAATGGGAAAAAGATGAGGTTGGGTGATGTCATCCTTGGAAGCATGCAAAAGGTGTGGGTACTTGAGTGTACTAGATGGGAGGCTTCCTTTTCATATCAACCAAGAGGTTTTCAAACATAAGTCACATTTTGAAGGATGGGTTATTTTGACAATAGATGTTTGAAAAGGTGGTGACAAGGTGTCATTTCCAAAACAAAGAAGTACTTTTTTCTTACACCTTGTACCAACTTAGCTGGCAAATAAAAGGAGATAACCACATTTCTTAAAATTTAATTTTTAAGAATGACATCATGCATTTTTCCACTCAAAAATTTTCAGACTTTTAAATTTTTTCCAAGATTCTCCATTAAAGGCTAGGGTTTCCAAATGCTGCAGCAAGACTTCAGACTTTTCTTGATGATTTATGGCTATCAATACTCGTGTAGATATCGTTGGTTAGTGCTTGCATCATGTAGGACTTGCATAGCACATCAGCATGGGCTCTCTCCTTCTCTTCAGTAGTGTATCTATCTTTTTCTTTGATTATTCTCTAAGCAGGTCTGCCTTGTTTAGGAATAGCTGGTGTCTCTCTGTAGAATACAGCAGGACCTTTCATCAAAGATTGCATTATCAGATCACCTTCATTCATTCTCTCAATGAAGTTGAGGAATCTATCCCTCCATTGGTTATAGTCCCCTATAAACAGCACAGGTGGCTTGGTGTCAGTACCAATAGCCATTGCCTCTCTTGAACTCATTTTCTCAGACATGTATGATATAGGATCAACTGCAGTTCAAAATTTGTATTAAAGGATTAGGATTTAAAATTTTATATCAATTAAATCTCATACAAGGATTAGCGCACATTCAAGATTTAGAAAATATAAGCACACAAACTTATCCAGATTAGAAATCCGGTCAAGCTTATCCGGATTAGAAGTCCGGATAAAACAGAGTCTTGAAATTCTAAACAAAACAAGTTATCCGGATTAGATATCCGAACAACACAGAGATTTAAATCGCACAATGAACACCAAATCCGGATGAGAAATCCGGTGAATTCCAACACTTAGTCCAATTTCACACAAATAAGAAATCTCAAATCAGATGATTCCAACACTTAGTCAAATTTGCGAAAATGAAATATGGACGTAAAAAGTCAACAAGTCAACAAGTCAAGTCAACTAAGTCAACAAGTCAAAATACGTACAAATCCGCTCAAATTCAAATCACTCAAATATATGAAGTATATCACTCACAAAGGAAAGTCAAAATCCGTTCAATAAACTGTTCAAGAAGTCAAACTACGATCAATTAAATCGCATACAACAGTACTATAAATCGCACAAAACTAAATCGCACAAGTAAATCGATCAGGTAACAACCGGATTAGAAATAAATCACACATCAAATA
Organism: Cynara cardunculus var. scolymus; assembly: GCF_001531365.2. Taxonomy (NCBI): domain Eukaryota; kingdom Viridiplantae; phylum Streptophyta; class Magnoliopsida; order Asterales; family Asteraceae; genus Cynara; species Cynara cardunculus. The sequence continues at coordinate 71,541 of NW_020200900.1, forward strand.
GACTAAATCGCTCACTAAACCGCTTAAGAAGTAACCGGATTATCCACAAATAGTACAACACATCAAAGATTCACCAAGTGGATTAAGCTAAATCGGTCACTAAATCGAACAAGTACCAAGCGATTTACCTCTAAATCGAACAAGTCTTACCCGGTTTAACCTAAATCGCACAATCAATTAAACTCACAATATTTAAATCGCACAAGCTTTAAGCGATTTACACTTAATCCGATCAAGAGTTATACGGACTAGATTCAAGCAAAAACAAAAAATTTAACACTTTTTCACCAAAATTTGGATCAAAACTTGAAAAAATATGAGTTTTTGAAGAACACGAACAAATTTCGTAAACTCAAAAATCTATCAAAAATGGTTCAAATCTTGATTAAAATTGAAAATTATGTGAATCAAAGTTGTTCAAAATGTAAATGCGAATTCAGTAGTATGAATTATATCAATTAACAATCAAAGTCTAAGCGATTCAAGCAAAAATTGCGATTCTGGATGAAGAGCACGATGAACAGTTCGATGAAAACCAAGAACAGATCAAATAAATCCTCTAAACTTCGTGCAAAATCCTCGATAATTTTGTTTAATCCTCTAAACAAATTGCTGCAGATAGCTCTGATACCAATTGAAATGCCCAAATCATACAAGATTAGAATTAATCTTCAAAATGAAGATCAAGAATATGAGTAGAGAGAATTTTCACCAACAATCTTCAATGTATTTCTTGAGAGAAAAGATTACAGCACTAATCAGATTAATTACATAACTAATTACAATTAAGAAGCTAAACACTATTTATACTAGGAAAACAATAAATGACTAAATATTACAAAGCATTATAAAGGAGAACTTGAATACAATAATTAACGGACATACTTGAAGCCAACAGTTCTTAATGAATATTCCCTGAAATAGTCTCTCCTTCATCCAGATGAATTTCAGATTGACTTGGTCTGCCTCGGTCCTGATTTCTCCCTCGGCCTCTGCCCTTGATTCCACCCCTGCCTTGACTTCTAGAAACATTAACTGGAGTATTATTAGGCTAATCCTCTCTTTCTTCTGGATTGGGGCGGGTGATCCTTTCAGATCTTCTTGAGCGACTAGCCATCTACAGATTTTATAACATTAATAATCACATTTTCAAAATATAAGTAGGCATCATAGTACAAATATGTACCTGTAAATTCATAATTACATTGTCCATTTGTAATTCTAATTTACCTTACATACTATTCTCTTAAACCCATCATATTTGTTCCTAGTGACACTGTTAGGACTGAATTTCAGTGTTAAAATTGTATTCGTCTTGAAAGTTAATTTTGTCTATAATTGTAAAATAGACATCGTGTTTGACTTTGTCTGGTTGTTTGACTTTGACTAGTGGGTTAATACTTTGACCCTATAAATAGATTTTGTCCTTTGTATTTTTAAGTAGGAGATTTCATTGTAAAATTACGTATACTTTTGAGAGATTTAAGAGCATTGACTAATTGACTTTCCCTCTTAACTCTCCTCTCATATTCTTGAGTGAATATCATAAATCTGCCATGGATTATTGAAGCTATATTGAAGTTTGATCTTAAAGAGGATTTACAATTGGTATCAAAGCGGAATTGCAAGAAATCAAGAAAAGAAATCAGAGTTATGAAGATTTTTTGAAGAGATTTTTCTGGAAATTTTTTTATGTTCTTCGTGTTCTTATTTTTTTTCTTGAGCTTGATCCGAAAATTTTGAAATTTTTTGTGTTTTTGTGTTAAAATCGGGATCAAAATGTGCATAATCACGTTGTGAATCTTTGTTATTCTCAAAGATTTGTGATTTGATCTTTCGATTTCAAAACTTAGTGAAATTTTGTGATTTTAAATTTTTTTTGTGTTCTTAAAATTTTTCATAAAAATCAGTGTTTTGATCCAATTTTAGTTAATAATTTTGTTGTTTTGTGTTTTTGCATTTTTTTTTAAATCGCTCAATCCCTCATTTTTGGCCCAACCGATTTAGGCCCATAGTCTTGTAGCAGCCCATCAGACTTGGTTTTTCATCTCATCTTCATAGCTTATCCCATTCACCGATTTTCATCTTCATTGCACAACATCTCTTCCGGATTCCTTCAAAATTGCTCATCCTCGACTGATCTTGATCTAAATCGCTTGCAAGCTTCATCGTATTCTATATAAATCGCACAAAGCAGCATCCGATTAAGAGTTTATCGCACAACTGTCCTGTCCGGATTTGAGGTTTCTTGGCCGAAGACAAATTTCAAGCTTGTTCGATTTTGGCTTCCTCTTACATCAAGCTGTCCGAGTTCTAGTATCTTCGCTCAACCCCACTTCCGGAGAACAAAATTTGCTTTCATCGCTTAAAACATTTGGAAAATTATTGGTTCCAGATTCTGTGAAGCAACAGTGGAAAATTATTGGATTTGATGTTAGTTTAATTTCTTTGCTGATTTCAAAAACAGCTTCATAGGACAACAGGTTTATTCGATTTTGGTTTGTCCATCGCATATCTTGTTGATCGATTTTGGTCTTCATCGCATAACTCGTTAGCCGGATTCTTTTGTCGGCTGTTTTTCAAGTGTAATCCGGACACAGCCACATCCAGATATGTTCTAACTCGCACAAAAAGCTTACTCGATTTAAGGTTTACTTTGCACAAGGGCAGATCCGGATTCTTGATTATCGACCAAAGGCTCACCCGGATTTAGACTTGTTCTGTTTTTAATCTTGTTATCGAGACATAGACTTGACCGGATTAGACTGTGTAAATCGCTAATCTTCCTTCATTTGATTTCATCTTTAAATTGCAGGTTCATTCGATATTGGCATAAGACTGTTATTTTGTTTTGGCATTTGACTGTGTAATTCGCAGACATTGAGTTTTTGAGTCTTAATCGCACCATCCTGTTTGTGCATACCATCGTGGTCGATTTTCTCTTCAACAGTCTAACCATCATCGCACAAAGAACAAGACTGTATATGAGTGTTAATTGGTCACTAGGTTAGCCGGAGTGTGTAAATCGGTTAAGTTTTTTTGATGGATTCAAGATAAATCGCTTATAAGTAAAACATATCTCAAGAGCTCAGACCATCACCAGATTAACTCATATCTTGCAGAAAGCTTCATCCGTATTAGTCACAACATCGCACAACAGTTCATCTTATTCGATTTAGAGCAACTCGCTTGCTAGTGCATCCGGATTTCTCATTAATCGCACAAGAGCCTGTCCGATTTAACCACTTCTCGGACAGGCTTGTCCTAGTTTGTGTCTTTCTCGCTCACAAGCTTAGTCGATTCAGTGAATCCTCGCACAAGATCAAGTGTACCTCGGGCAACAGGCGTGTACCCTTTGAGCCATCCTTTCACAATCTTCACTCAGACTTGTATCTCGGACGCCTTGGTCGCGATTTGGTTTAACCCCACACAACACTTACACGGATTTGAGGTGGCTGTTTGCCTCAATCGCACATCTCACCCTCTGTTTGATCTTTAAATCACTTTCTTCTTTGACTGATCTTGTGTCCTTCATCGCATAACTAGTCTGTGCAAATAGAGATGGCCAAAAACCGGTCCCGGGCCGGTCCCGGGCCGGTCCCAATCGGTCCTCACATTTCTCATAACCGGCCATAACCGGTCCCGGTCTCGGTCCCGGTCCCGGTCGAAAATAATAGAACCGGTATAGGTACTCTATAACCGGTTATGGG
>NW_020200900.1:75655-78189 GCF_001531365.2 Cynara cardunculus var. scolymus
CGGTCCCGGTCCCACGAAACTACCAAAAACCTTAACCGGTTCCGGTTTTCGGTCCCATAACCGGTCCTTACCGGTCCCGGTCCCGGGCCGGTCCTTTGTCGGTCCCGGTCCCGGTCCTCCGGCGGTCACGGGCCGGGCCGGGCCCATTTGGCCATCTCTATGTGCAAACCATTTGAGCCCTAATCAATTTCGAGTCCTTAATCACATTCTTTGTGGGCTAGTTTCACTCTTGGGCTTTTGAAAATCTTAGCCCACCTTGTTTTGTTGGTATGAATTTTTTTTTTGGGTTGTTTTAATTTGGGCTGAATTTCTTTCATTTCTTTTGGATCAAATTTTTATTTGAATTTCACATTTTATCTAGTTTTCATTGTTTTTTAACTGTTTTCACCATAATTTTTTCTCTGATTTTTTTAAACTGATTTGAGAATTTTGAATGGTTTTGATTTGATTTGGACTGTTTTGAAATTTTTGAATCATTTTGTGTTGCGTGGGAATTCCTACGTCGAAGAAATCTTGGTGAAAATGTACCTGATTACATAGATCTAAGTGTTCTAGAATAAGATTCTCTTTGTAACAACAATCCACTTTTCCTTGTAATTCTTTTTCTATATCTTCTTTCATTGATTGTATTTACATTTTGTAAATTCTGAACATGTACTGTAATACTTGTATTATTTTCATTGATTAATATAATGAGTATTCCATGTACTTCACTGAAAAAGATCCCTGAAAAAARTAATAGGGACACAAGTCTATGAGTTCCAATGTTACTTTCATCATTCACTGACAATCTATAAATCAGTGAATAAACTTTCTATTTCAGTTTCCGTCCTTGTAATTTTCTTAGATATAACTTAAGAAAACTTCTCAAGCTGAAACTAACCAAACTGAAAAAGATCCCAAAATAGTAAAAAGAGACATGTACGTTATATGTAACTTTTCCTTACTATTATTTGATAAGATAACTTTCTTTATGTTATCTTGTTATCATCAAATAGGGGGAGATTGTTGACCCTCTCTCACAGTAATTTGATGATAATCCCTTTTCCCTTTCACGTTGTATTTGTGTTTTTGTATTTTCAGTTCTAGCGATCATCACTGAGTATGTTCAGTGATCGCTAAAGAACTTGCATTATAAATTCATCAGAGACAACAATACTTCAAGAAGACAACACTCACACCAAAGAACTTTCATCGAACATCGAAGACTGAAACTGAAGATTAGAGACTGGCGAGTACGTGATCTGAAGCGGTATTCAATGATTACAAGTCTGACTACATATGTGTGAAGACTGCTCTAGCTTCAACGAATGATGATGAGACCTCCAGGTCATTCCAGCATTCAGCGATCAAAGGAAGCTTGCTTAGCACGATTGTTGTTGTCTTGTCCTTATGCACACAAATGACAAACCCATACCCTTGCAAAAGTTAGTACGGTACGAAGCAGATTAGTCGACTCTTTGTCCACCAACTTTAGGCAAGGATGCCTGCTCAAAAATAGTGCTTTTGTACTATTCACTGTAGCAAAGGACAAGCCTTCCTCTTAAGGCTTGACACGCACTCTAAACCTACCATATTGCATTAAATATTCACTTAATGCACTGGGTATAAATAAAAGTGTTTCTTCTCCATGCAGTGTGCGCGCATCTCTCTTCTATCCTATTCTTACTTCAAGCATCTTCTAGCTWAAGTAAAGGATCTTCCTTTTAGCAATCTCTTTTCTTGTATTTGCTAAAGATCTGTGTGTAACCAAATATTGTTTAGATAGGTTTTCTTTACCTTATCTTTCCGCAAACARTCTTGTAAAATCTGTATTGATCTTCTATATCAATATATATTTTAAATTTGAAAATATTGTGTTTGTATTCACCCCCCCCCCACTTCTACAAACTGTTTCTATTCTTGTAGACCCTTACGGGACCAACAGAAAGTTGTTACAAAGAGAAACTAATCTAGAGGTCTTAGATCTATGTACCCAGGTACACTTTCACCAAATTTTCTTTGACGTAGGAATTCCCTTCGTATCTTCAGATTTACGACTTTTCCAGGCATGCTATCATCTATCCAGAGCAAAAGATAAATCAAATGATCCATTGGACATAGATGTAGCTCTGACATTCTCTGAAATATGACTTCACCTTCATAATCAAGGAATATAACTCCTAACTCAGGTTTAAAATGCACAGAGTTGGGTGTATAGGGACCCTTATCTGGCAAGTCAAGACCTTCAAGATTTCATCTAAGGAGAACCTTGTTTCATGTTCGTTCCTTAGGAATGGTCCTTCATTAGGATCATAGAGTTTTTGTTTCTTCTTCCCACCTTTCTTTAGAGTTGGCCGCTCAAGGACCTTGACATACCTAGACATCCTTTTGATGAGTTCGTTGATGGTGTCCTTGATAAGTGTCTTGTGTCTCAACTTGGATTGCTGAATGGCTTGTCTGATCTCCATCCATTTGTTGTATCCATAGTGGCCAAGGTAGGAAGGGTACTCGGTAACGGCATCAAGATTGTCCCTGGTGATGAGCATTGAGAC
>NW_020200900.1:80370-81660 GCF_001531365.2 Cynara cardunculus var. scolymus
AGACGCGGGGGGGTTTGCCCTTGGCATGGCCACCTGAGAAGAAGAGGTAGTGATGGACACAATGGAAGAAAGTGCCACATCACTGTCCCTCAGCTTATGATCCAGAATTCTGGATCCAAGCCTGAAAGCTGGAAGGTTTCCTTCTTTGGGGTAAAGACTCTTAAAGATCTTAGTCAATACCATCGAAAGAAACCTGGTGTAAGGCACCACCTTTTCTCGCTGACGCTTGTTCAGCTTAAGCACCAAGTCAACGAAAATGACCGCAGCATAATTCATATTGCGACGCTGAATCGCAGATATGCCTATCATCAAGGCGATCCTAGAGGCATGGTCCAGACCTCCAGTTTTTCCACCCATACAATGGATGAAATGAGAAAACAGGTATTGCCAGACAGCTGACATCCTGTTTTTCTCAATCTTCGTCAAGGACTTGATAGGGGCGCTGGAGTCCTTCTTCATTGCCCATTGATAGTCTATGGCGTCGAGAAAATTGATGATCTCGGTGGAGGAGGGTTCGCTGTCGAAGGGACCCTTGGGAAGACGGATGGCTGAGCGGAATGTAGAAACCCCAAAGTTCACATCCATGCAGTTGAAAGTGAAATGGATTTGCTCCATTCTGCGTCCATCATCGTCTTGGACTTCGACAACCTTAGCAGTGTACCAGAACTGCTGAAGGAGTTCCTTGACCATGAGGGGCTCATGGTTGAGAGCATAGCYTAAGGAMGAYTGTTTGAGGAAGTCAGCCGCCTCTTGGTAATGTGCTCTTGTGGAGGGTATCTCTAACAAGGCAATGTGGTTGTTGGCCTTGATAGAGATCTCGTCATTGGAGAAGTTGACGTTCTTGGCAGCCATCTGTTTATTATTAAAGAAGTAAAACAAACAGGAACAAACAAGTTTGTTAGAAATAAGCCAAGAGTTTATGTTTAAAGAGTATAGAAAAAGTTTTTAAACAAGGAAAAACTTCATTTGAAAAATCCTTAAAAGATTAGGGTTTTTCAAGTAGAATGTGTATACATAAATAAGATTCTAATCAAGAAGGAGATGATTTAAAACCTTTACAGTTTAATTTATTAAGAGAACGAAGTTCTTAATCATATTAAACACATTTCTTGTAACGAAGTAAGAAAGAAGATTCTGACCTTCGAAGATGAAGAGGAAAGGTCGAAAGGTTTGAAGATGAGAGAGTTCTTGCTTTGGAGAAATCTTAGCAGAAGTTCGTCTAAGAATTTTGAAAGCGTAAAGAGAAAAGTGAAGAAGAAATCTCATATTTATAGGTAAGAGGAGAGAGAA
>NW_020200900.1:83607-85190 GCF_001531365.2 Cynara cardunculus var. scolymus
GAAGTTTTCCATTAAGGAAAGCGCTCTTTACATCCATCTGAAAGACCTTGAAGTCTCTATGGGCAGCAAAGGCTARAAAGAGTCGAATTGCTTCGAGTCTAGCCACTTGTACGAAGGTTTCGTCATAGTCGATTTCTTCTTCTTGTCTATAACCCTGAGCAACAAGCCGATCCTTATTGCGGGTTACCACACCATCTTCATCCAACTTGTTGTGATAGACCCATTTAGTGCCTATCACTGATTTGTCAGATGGACGTGGGACAAGGTACTTTGTTCCTATCAAACTCAATGAGCTCTTCTTGCATAGCAAGAACCCAACTAGGGTCAGAGATAGCATCATTAATTTTCTTGGGTTCAACTAAAGAAAGAAAGTTGACAAAGAGACAGATATTACCTAGACCTCGACGTGTCTTGATACCTACATTTATATCACCAAGAATTTGATGAATTGGATGRCTTTTAGTCCATCGCTGAGCCGGTAGAGGAGCTTCATCATATGATGCTAACGAATTAGTATCAGTAGATGGCATCACTAAACCTAAAGAGGTTTTGGTGGAAAGAGGAGCAACCCTTGACACTACCAAGGTAGTTTCAGTGGAAGTCCTCACTGAGTCTGAAGAAGAGACTTTAGTGGTAGGGATTACAATGTCTGATGCTGAAGACTTTTTAGCAGGAGTTGTCTTCGCTGAGCCTGAAGAAGAGGCTTCAACGGTTTTCTTCACCTTGACTGTAGGAGCAGCCTTTGTGGATAATTTCACCTTAGTTGATTTCTCAGCCTTGGTTACTTTCTTGCTTAAAGCTGGTGAACCAGCTTTGGCGGCAGAAGGACACTTACTGGCAATATGTGTTCTCTCACCACAGTGTTTACACTTCCTAAAGCTAAGAATTGCTTTAGGGCCACGAAGTATCAGACTAAAAATAGGACCAGCTCCAAGACTTCCTTTCTCATTAGTTCTAGGAGGAACCTTTGAGGAATTGGATTCCTTAGGTAAAAAGTTCACCTTGAGCTGTGACTTAGATTTCTGATGCGATTCAGATTTCTTAGTCCCTGAAGAAGAAGAAGCTTTACAAGCTGAAGGAATAGACCTAGATCTATTAGACTTGTTAGACTTCTTAGGACGGGATGCTGTAACAATGGATTTACCTTTGTTTTTGCACCCAGAACTCGAAGGAGTTCCTTCAAGATTACTCTCAGTAAAAGAAGAGGACTGAGAGGAAGAAGTGTTGGGAATAGAGGAGACGAAGGTACCAAACTTGAGCATGGACCTGTCAACAACACATTCTTCCTGATCATAGGAAAATCCTAGACCAGTCATTATCTTGGCGGGTATCTGAGCGTTAATGATCTCAGAGGCTTTGATGGAATCTTTGCGCCACCCTTCAATGGTAGCTTTCTCAGCCTTGAGTTCAGCRATTGCTCGCTCACGCTCAGCGACAGCCTTGTTACGTTCAACAGTGATAGCTTGATTTACAATAACATGATCTTTAAGATTTTCCTCAACAGAGGTCAGTTCTTTGATCTTAGAATGACAAATCTTCAATTKCTCTTGAAGATCAACGTTAAGCATCTCAGCTTTCGATTT
>NW_020200900.1:86070-98570 GCF_001531365.2 Cynara cardunculus var. scolymus
TGATAGATCTCATCAGGAAGAGACATAGCTATTATAGACTGAGCACGCGTGTCTATAGCTATCTTCTTCTTGTCCTCATCGCTCCACTGATGTGGAAGCTTTGGAATCTGCCGTTCAGGAATCACGGCAGTCGTAGCTGTTGCTAGAACAGCCGGAGCAATGGCAAATGGAATATATGATCCATTTTCTATGTAATGTGGAATTTCAGGATCCACACCATCCAGAAAGAGGGACATCCGGTTCTTCCAGAGAMTAAAGTTGTCACGGACAAACCGGGGAGGTTTGGCAAGAGAGCCATTATCTTTTGTGTGTGTGTTTGCAATTTGTAAAACCATTTGTAAGCAGTAAAGTTATCTAAGAAAAGATAAACTAGTACAAAAAAATAGCTAAACACAAGGAAAGAAATAAAACACTGCTCTGATACCACTTGTTGGTCCCGTAAGGGTCTACAAGAAGAGAAACAGTTTGTAGAAGGGGGGATGAATATAAACACAGTATTTTCAAATTTAAAATATATATTGATAGAGAAGATCAATACAGATTTACAAGATTGTTTACGGAAAGATAAGGTAATAAAAACCTATCTAAACAATCTTTGGTTACACACAAAGCTTTAGCAATTACAAGAAAAGAAGTTTCTAAAAGAAAGATCCTTTACTTAAGCTAGAAGATGCTTGAAGTAAGAATTAGGTTAGAGAGAGAGATACGTTCTCTCTACATGGAGAGGAAACACTTCTATTTATACCCAGTGCATTAAATGTCCATTTAATGCAATATGGTAGGTTTAGAGTGCGTGTCAAGCCTTAAGAGGAAGGTTTGTCCTTTGCTACAGTGAATAGTACAAAAGCACTATTCATGAGCAGACATCCTTACCTAAAGTTGGTGGACAAAGAGTCGACTAGTCGGCTCCGTACCGTACTAACTTTTGTAAGGGTACGGGTTTTGTCCTTTGTGTGCATAAGGACAAGACAACAACAATCGTGCTAAGCAAACTTCCTTTGATCACTGAATGCTGGAATGACCTGAAGGTCTCATCATCATTCGTTGAAGCTTGAGCAGTTTTCACACATATGTAGACAGGCTTGTAATCACTGAATATCGCTTCAGATCACGTACTCGCCGGTCTCTAATCTTCAGTTTCAGTCTTTGACGTTTGCTGAAGGTTCTTTGGTGTGAGTGTTGTCTTCTTGAAGTATTGATGTCTCTGAAGATTTACAAAGCAAGTTCTTCAGCGATCACTGAACAGACTCAGTGAAGATTACTGGAACTAAAAATACAGAAACATAAATACAACGTATAGGTGAAAAGGGATTACGTCAAATCACTGAGAGAGAGGATCAACAATAATATAATTTTCAGTGATAATACGCTCGTTAGTAATCGAAGTTTGTTTTCTGATTTTTTTTACTTTGATTGATACATATTCGTTAATTCTTTGAGTAATCAAAATCTGTAAACTTGTTCTTACAGATCTTCATTCATTTCCCTCACATACTGAATAATCTGATTTTGAACATCACTCCTTCATTGATTGTGCTTTAAAGCCAAATATCTTGATCGATTTTTTATCTGATCATTGTGCTTTATTTGCAATACTATTTTTGATCAACTGATGTGATCAACTGAGCATACAATGTTATTTTAGGAGGGACTGAGTGCTTAACAGAAATATCTCTATGGAATGTCAAAACCGACAAACCTACCCAAGAGAACAACCATATCTGAGTGATCATTAAATACAAAAGGGTTTGTGTGCTGAGATTAAAATGAAAAAGAGAAGGGTAGTTGTTGTGAGCCAAAAGAATTGACGAAAGTTGTGTCAGGATTAAAAGATTAATAGAATCCTGTTCTAAACTTCTAATTACTGGGCATACCACATAATCTATTAGTTCTCAATTATTTCGAGACTAATATTGAAAAAGGCAAAACCCAGGCCAATTTTTGTCACAACCCCACCAGCTACTCATTTATCTCTTAACAGATAAGTGTTTCAATAACACTTGGGGAACGCAACTCACAATCTATCAATTTCTCATTCGGAGAAATTTGATATTGAATCAGAAGAAGTGTGACTAGAGATTATTACTGAAGATTATTCTTGTGCTACATTTTCTGAGAGTTTTTTTAATGTGAAGATCATCCTTACAACAGTTTACTGATAAAGATTTCTTGTCGAAGAGAACGTTTAATTTTGGAAGAGAATTTTTGTTTGTTATCTGTAGAAATTCGTTTTTGGGAAGAATGTTAGTTATTTGTTATCTGATGAAGATTCTTTTAAGATCATATCTTGAAGATCGTTTCTGAAGATCATTGTTGATATTGTTCTACATTGTCAAGACTGAAGATCGTTGTTGTCCTACATTCGAAGGGGAGAATGTTAGAAGATTTTCTCAACAAAAGATCATTTGAAGTTTTAAAGTGAAGATTGTTTTGAAGTTTCTGAAGAATTCATAAAGTGCTTAAAGAGACATAGTTCAAACGAGATTCTAAGCGCGTAAATTCTTTCAAGCCTGAATACAAAGGGGGAGAATGTTAGGACTGAATTTCAGTGTTAAAATTGTATTCGTCTTGAAAGTTAATTTTGTCTATAATTGTAAAATAGACATCGTGTTTGACTTTGACTAGTGGGTTAATACTTTGACCCTATAAATAGATTTTGTCCTTTGTAATTTGACTTTCTCTCTCAACTCTCCTCTCATGTTCTTGAGTGAATATCATAAATCTGTCATGGATTATTGAAGCTTTATTGAAGATTGATCTTAAAGAGGACTTACAAATACTATCTATGTTTGAGACCCCTTAATATGCAAATAACAGTTTAAGTCTAGGCATCATGCTTTGAATACCTAAATCCTTAAATATAGGCTCTAATACCACCTTGTGACACCCCATACTCCACATTTGCATATAACATGTACTTCATATAAAAGAAATACAGATTACACCACATAGGTCTCACTAGTACAGGAAAACTTATATTACATAAAATTTACAACTCAAAAATTCCAAACTATTGTTCTTGCACTAACACATGGATCACAACATGTATCTTCAAAATACATCAAGGAATAGGTTGATATTCAAAAACAGCAAATAAGCATATAAGGAAAATAATTATATTTTCCCCTTCCCCTTACTATCACGAGACCCTGCTGATCCTGCAATGCATATTTTAAAACACAAAATGAGGGTTAAACTAGAAGGTCTAGTGAGATAACCCTTTCTTTGCAATTGCAGGGTGAAAATCACCAAAATCGGTTGAAATCATATTTGTAATCAAACAAATACATAACGGCTTGTTATAAATTTTAACTCAAATAACTCATTCCAAAAAGGATTTATAAATCTTCCTTGCCATACATAATACAAGTTTCTCAACTCCTCGCAGCACATTGTGCGAGACCATCCAGAACTCCTTTGTCCCATAACGACCAGAGCCCCTCTATCCCATAACAACCAGAGCCCGTTTAGTTCAACAACCAGAGCTCCCTCTGATTCAACAACCAGAGAAGAGTAACATAAATCAATAAGTTGATACAAAATCAATTTCCAAATATTATGCAAAGCCCAACCATAAGCTCTCTAGCCGCCCAAAGCCTCTGGTCCTACTAACCAGAACCTCTAGTCCTAAACTTCCAACTTTATCAGAAGTTCAAGACAAATTAGAGCTTCTCTGGACCACATATAAAACAAATCAAACACTTTTAAGATAGCCAATTTAAAAGCATTGGTCTGATAAGAAACAAGTCGCAAAATGCCCCAGCCAACCATAGGCCCGCTGGACTACTAGAGCCTCTGGTTCACCTAACCAAAGATGACGCATTTTAATATAAACTTTATAAAGAACTTAATATATGAGTAGAGGCCCTCTGGTTAAACGTGAAGATTCAACCAGATCCCCTCTAGTCACATACCAAAGAACTTAAGGAAAACCACTTAGAATCAAGTCAACCAGAAGCCCTCTAGATAAACAAGGCCCCTCTGGTTGAACTATGCTCTGAATTCTAAGTGTTTATTGTAAACATGATGTTTTTTAAAATAGTTTAAAATATAAAGCTTGATCATATAATTTAAATTCCAAATCCTAGGCCTTTGCATAACTTATGCCAAGTGTCTGGTTCAAGACAAATTGAATATTTTGAAAGAACCAAAATTTCCACATACAACCAAAGGCCCTGTGGTTCCACACAAAGACCAACCAGAGCCTCTATTTTCAAACACTTCTTTTCATCACACTCATAGGATATGATAACCTAAGTCCTCATATCATACATATATGATAACTTAAGATTAACACCTCACAAGAATGTGGTATAAACCCATGATCAAAAGATCATTACTTCCATAAAAATAGATTATGCCACCCTTATCACCAATGTACGCATCTCCTGATTGTGCCACCTTTGTTTCAAATGTACACATCTCCTGATTGTATCACCCTTATTTCAAATGTACACATCTCTTTGTTGTGCCACCCTTATTACAACACATCATGATATAATCATGACCCAAATCCTTCTTTTTCTTTGCCAACACTGGCAATCAAGCCGTTTCAAAACATAAACTCATATAAGAACCTTAAAGTTCTCATACCAAATCCATTGTTAAACTCAAACAACTTTTAAGAAATCCTTTATCAACTTCCCAAATATGAACGAGGAGGTTCATTAATTTAAAAATCAAATAAATGAATTTGATAACATAAACTCACCTTATGCACGTATTTGAAGATGTATCACACAGCAACAACTTCAAATAGTATCCCAAAACAACTTCTTCTTCTTACCAAAAATTACGTAAGAATCTCTTAAGAACACACAGAATAATTCTTTCTTTCCTTCTCTCCAAAAGCCACAGATAAGAAGAATTTCTTATCCACGCCTTTTATATTTTAACCACAAGAGGCAATGGAGATAAATTGTTTAAAAATCAAAATATCCCACATTTACCAATGAGATAAAACACTTATCTCATTCCTACCATTTTAAAAATAATAACTCATTAAGAGGCGGTGGGTGGTTTAATAAAATAAAAACCCGACTTCCACATAATCATGCATATGCATGCATATTTAATCCATATGCACATAACTCACAAACCAACACATGTATGCATATACTCCTACACATATGCATACACACACACACACACATATATATATACATATACCCATATTATAGATTATTTATAAACAACTAATCACATAACCAATAATCAGGTAACCAAATAAGCAATTAATTACCTCCAGATATATAACTGAAACCCGATTATCATAAAGAGTCATCCAGAGACTCTTTCATTGGTTGGTACTTGTGCGATATCTTGTCTTATTGTCCAAATATACTTGTCCGGATACTTGGTTCATTGATCATATTGTGTCTGGATAACTTTGACTCATCGATAAATTTTTCAAGTACTTCTCATCGGACACTTCTTTGTTTGATATCCTTCTTATCGGTCATCTCTTTGTCTAATAACTCTCTAATCGGTCACAAGTTTGTCCGGTGAAGTGTGTCTGATCAAAGCCCATCTGATATCCTTGTTATCCAGTATCTTTAACTTTGTTATCCAATATCTTTGAGTGTGTGTCCGATTACTTGTCCGATAATCTCACACCTCTCTCCGATAATCATTCTTCCTTGTTCGATAACTTTTAATTCTTTGTCCGATAAACACTCTTTCTTGTCCGATATCTGTGATTTTTTTGTCTGATATCTTTGAAGTCATTTCTTGAAAAAAAATCAAGTATCAAGAGATTCTTTATGGTTTATTGAGTTTCATATCCAGTCTTTGTCCATTATCTAAAAAAGATAAACTTTTCAAGTCTTAAAATGTCGAAGGATATGTTGAGCATAGGTTCAAACTCTAATCCCCCAGTTCTCGTTGTGGGAGAGTACATGCAATGGAAGGCTCGAATGGAATCTATCAAGAATGGACCATATATTAGTTACATGGATCTACCTGAATAGACTTCCACTGATGGAATTCTTGTGCTTGCCTCAAAGAGAAAGAAAGATCCACAGTACTACACTGAAACTGAAAAACAAAGGGTCCTCATTGATAAGAAAGCTTTGACTTATACGTTGATGGCCATTCCAAACAAACTTTTCAACCGAATCGACAGTAGAGGCTCAACTAAAGAACTTTGGGATGAACTTGAAAAGCAGATGCTCAGTAGTGAAAACTCAATCCAAACTAGGATGAAACAGTGCGTATGAATGGTTCAGGGCTCGAGAGAACGAAACTATCACTGAATCCTATAATAGGTTCAATGTGATTCTGAATGACCTGAGAAGGAATGGTATTCAGAAGTCTATGTCTGAGATTAATTATAAGTTTTTGAAGAAGTCAGAGTGGAACTCTCTTGTAGTAAATTTGCAAATGAATAAGAACATGTCAGAAGAGGACATACATGATTTGTATAGCATTCTATACGAGCAAGAGGAAATTGTGAGAAAGAGTTGATGTTAGAAAAGAAGAATGTGGCTGACTCCTTAGATTTGCTGTGAGGAAAGCAAGGTAAAGACAAATCTGAAGGAAAGAGCTCTAAGTCTTTGAAGAAAGAGTTGTCAGAGCACATCGAAAGTGAATCAACTCAAGATTCCTCTGCTGATTCTGATGGCGATATTAGGGAGTTCTTAAAGAAACTTGCTTTAATGACTAAGAATTTTCAGAAGAGGTTTGCAGGAAGAAATTTGTTAAGTTTGATAAAAGCAAACGAAAAGAGGTCAAGCCTAAGAAGTTTGTAAAAGCCAGAGACCATAGGGAAGTGAAACCTGAATAGAGCATATATAATTGTGGGAAGCCTGGTCACTTCATCAAGGATTGTCGGTTCAAAAGGTTTAAAGACTCAAACTACTATCTTAAGAAGGCTAATCTGGCAAAATCCCTTGAGGATGGCAAGGCCTTAGTTGTGGAAGAAGAAAGCTGGCTGATCGATTCTTCATATGATAAAGCTGCTCATTTCACACAAGTCAATATGTGCTTAATGGCTAGGACTAAAGCAGAAGGCTCATCATCTGAGAACGAATATGAGGTAAATAATTCCTTAAATGTTGAATTTATGAAAGAAAAAGAATACATGAATACTGAGTTCAAAATCTTAAAAGATAGATTGAAAGGTGAAAGAAATTTAATGCTCAAATTTAGAGAAGAAAGTTGTGGGTATAAGTGCTTAAGTGAGGGTCTGAGGGAAGAACAAGAAATTCTAAGATCTGAAAAGACTAAAATTTGAAAATGAATTTTTGCTACTTAAAAAGAGGTTGAGTGAAATAAAGTGTGAGCGCGATAATATTCAATTAAAATTTGACATGATTTTTGCAGAAAGATTAAATCTTTATGACAAAATAAAATAGTTGGAAGATATAAACTATAAAAGAGGACAGTCTGAACAGACACTAAATTTTTTGACAAAGAACTCAGAAAGATATCAGATTTTATAATTCTCAAATGGGACTGGGTTATTCTGAAAACGATACTTTAAAAAAGACCCCTAAATCTTTGTACGATTTTGATAAGTGGGGGTCAGCCAAATTTGCAATTCCTACTGTAAAGAAAATCTTTGTCATGTCTGAATCTGAATCACTTGTTTTTTTGACCAAGATGATAATGATAAAGCTGATGAAGATTTTTCAAAAAAATCAAATTTTAAATCAGCTGGGTTGAAATATGATGATCTCAATTCAAGCTATGAGACTAGAGAAATCATTTTCTCACATACTGAGCTTCAATCATTATATCCAACTGAAAATTTTCAAAACAAAACTTCATCTGTTTTTAATCATCGCAAAATAATTCTGAAAACTTTCCGAGTTTGCTGAATATATAACTCCTGAAATGTTTGAAAATCTTTTAAAAGAGTCTGATTCTGGTTCGAAAGCAGACGTGGTTTATGACTCTGACAAGACAGAAGAGATTATTGAACAGGACCGAAAAGTGCATTCCAACCCAGAATTTGTTTCAAATTTGAAAATATTTGTTTTTGAAAAACAAATTTCTAATCTTGAAGAGAAACTTAGAGCTAAAAAGGATTTACATATTAAATCTGAAAATGATTTTCTGACCAAATCAAATGATTTTGAAAGCAAAATTTCTGAATTAACCATGCTTATTGTCTAAAAGATAACTTGCATGCGTCCAATTTGAAAAAGATTTCTGAATTTGGAAAAAGAGTTAAGTTTGTGTTTCGATGATCGTACTCATATTATGAGTAAAATCATTAAGCTTGAGGAAGATCTCAGAACAACTTCAAGATTGGTTGTCAAAAAATTAGAAGATGTTCAGATTGCCTCAATTTCAAAAACAATTGTTATTGATAATATAAATCTTTCTGAGAGCAAGTTTGAAAAAGGAGAGCCTTATATTTCCAAAACTGAAAATGTTTATAAGGTTTCTCCCAAAACTGTCAAATTTGTTTTGAATGTTAAATATGTTTAATCTGAATCATTATCTGCAAAACGCTCTACTAACGCAAAATCTTGTTCTGTGGCAGAACTGCTAAAGATAGGCAAAGACTGCAAGAGGAAGTCTTCACAGAAGAATGAGAAAAATGTTTTCAATAATTCGTCTTCTGTAAAGAATGTTCAAATGAATAAAATAGTTGCAATTGTAAATTTGTGAAGCCAAAATGTAATCTGGATTCTGATCTCAAGAACGTTAAAAAAAATTCACATCCAGATCTTTTATCCGTTGCTAAATGTCATGTATATTGCAATTATTGTGGGTCAAACTCCCTTGTTGTTAAAGCTAAGTGTAAAAAGTCTTTAAGATCGAAGGTTTCAAACTCCAACTCATACATCCCACTTAAACCTAAAGCTTTCAATGGTCCTCCGATTCCTAAAAAGAGAAGTGTTGCAAAGAAAGATTTTTCAAAATCTAAAAAGGAGGAGCCATATTTTGTAAACGGAAAGTTTGTATGGAAATGGGTGCCGAAAGCGAAATATGAATGGTGCATTAAATCCATATCTTCCAATGTCATTTCTAACCCTCAAGGACCCATTTGGAAATGGGTACCTAAATCTCCGTGATTGTTTTTGCAGGACTATCATGTGTGGTACGTAGATTCAGGATGTTCAAGACACATAACAGGACACAAGCATCTTCTGACTAATTTTAAAGAAAAGCACGGTGGAACAGTCACGTTTGGAAACAAAGAAAAGGGATTTGTTCAAGGGTACGACACGTTATCAAATGACATTGTCACAATAAAGAAGGTTTTCTATGTTGAGGTTTAGAGCATAATCTTTTAAACATTAGTCATTTTTGTGATTATGGTTTGATGTAAAGTTTTTCAGAAATGGTTGTGTAACAATTGACTCTGAAGGGATAGAGGTAATTCGTGTTGAACGTTAGGGTAATATGTATGCGGTTAACTTTCCAACGATGACTGCTTCTAGGCCAATTTGCTTAATCTTCAAAGAAACAAAAGAAGACAGTTGGATATGGCATTGCAGATTATCCCATCAGAATTTCAGAGACATAAATAAGCTCGTAAGTAGTGATCTTGTCATCGATCTACCAGAACTCAAATTCGATAAGA
Source organism: Cynara cardunculus var. scolymus (assembly GCF_001531365.2). NCBI lineage: Eukaryota > Viridiplantae > Streptophyta > Magnoliopsida > Asterales > Asteraceae > Cynara > Cynara cardunculus. The sequence goes on from NW_020200900.1 coordinate 95,609, forward strand.
AGTCACTCTGTTTTGTAGGGAAATAGGAAATATTACAAGATCTTCGCATAAAGCAAAATATGCTTCTTCTTGTAAATCTCCTCTCGAGATGATTCACATGGATCTGTGTGGACCGATGCATACTCAATCGCTAGGAGGCAAAAAGTACATCTTGTGATGGTCGACGAGTATTCCAGATACATGTGGCTGGAGTTTCTAAGAGTCAAATATAATGGCCATAACTGATTATCTCTTTTATCAAGCGTGTCCAAGTTCTTCTACAACTTCCAGTTCAAAAGCCTCGAAGTGACAATGACACTGAGTTTACAAACGAGACCCTTCAAAGTTTTCTTCAAACCATTGGGATTTCTCACAACTTTTCTGTTGTTCGAACTTCTCAACAAAATGGAGTTGTTGACAGAAGAAATAGAACCTTAGTTGAGGCTGCTCGTACTATGTTGGCATACACTAGTCTACCTCTATATTTGTGGGCTGAAATTGTGGCTACCTCTTGCTTGACGCAAAATAGAATGATCATCGTTAAGCATTTTAATAAAATTGCTTATGAATTAATAAATAAAGCAAAGCCTATATAAAATTCTTTCGTGTTTTTTGTTGCAGATGCTTTGTGTTTAACGATCGAGACAAGCTCGGGAAATTCGATAAGAAGGCAAAAGAAGGCAACTTCATTGGTTATTCGTTAAAGTCTAAAGCCTTCCGAGTCCACATCAAGCAATCCAAGATTGTCATTGAAAGCATCAACATCAGATTCGATGAATCATCGACTTCTAAACAACTCAGTTCAGGACTCAAGCTACAACTGTTAGCTTATTCACAAAAAAGTGTAGAACCTATACCAAACAGGACAATAAATTATGATTCTTTAATTAAATCTTCCTTTCATAGGCAAGGAAAAGTTACCCTTACAAGAGCATTACAATTATTGGTGCTAAATGAGGTAAGCATTTACATCACCTAAAGTGACCTAAAGCTTCCATCATTTTTACATCACACTAATACATAAAACTTAAGAAATACATACTATTTTACAATAAAATATCTGAAATATTAGTATTATATTTTATTTCCATCGTGAATCCRGAYGAGATGGATCGTCTTCGTATGGGTCAAAATGCTCTTCATACGGGTCATAATCGTCATCTTCTTCTTGGTCCGTGGAGTTATACTCATCAGAGGTATCTATCTTTTGCGACAAATGAGTTTGAAACCACTGTTGAACAGACTCATTCCACTTTTGATGACAATGGGTGTTCTGCGGGCCATAAATCTGTGCTTTCCATAACATGTGCTGGAATCGTTTGGGGACTTACTTGATTGGCACTTACAAGAAGACCATGTATTTCCATGTGCTTGTGGGCTTGGTATATTTCAAAAGATTTACTGGATGGATTAACATCATACCAATCATGGATGAAGGCTAACGGTGAATGGTAAACAATTGATTGTGTTTGTCCTCTAATTACCGTAGGAGGTAAAAAGGAACAGGGCCTTCTAAGCATAATGACTACATAAGTTTTATAGCACGTGGATAACTTTTGTAGCCATTTGTAAGGAAGTTCAAACCAGCTGAAGAGGGTGAAGACATTTTTGGAACTTTTTGGGCCATTCTCGAATTGGCATTGGAACAAGTATGAGTATAGCTTGACGGCATTGAACGAAATGGTGATAGTGAAGGACTCGAAGAGATACCAGAAAAAGCATAGTGCCTCTTTTGGTAACCCATGAAAATCGTGAATATGGAAGATGTTCAAAAATGGGTAATCAGGGTGAAACTTGAGATTTTTCATGAAGAGGCCATGCTTTTGTAGAGTGATGGTAAAGAACATCTTGTAGTTAAGGTGGGATCTCTTTCAAGGCTAAGTCGGCGATGGTTTCTGTGATTTCATCTGGGAAGTTCATGGGAATGCTTTATATATTTATTATATTTTTTTGTCTGTGATTTGTCTGTTCCGTTGCTTTATATATTTATTATATTTTTTTGTCTGTGATTTGTCTGTGATTCAGCAATCCCAAAGTTGCTTTTTTATTTGATCAAATAAACTAAGGAAAAAAGAATCTTGTTTTTTTTCGCTCTATAAATATTGTTAAGAGACCTCTGGTGTGAAAAAAAGTTTGTGACGCTGAACTGGACTTCCGATAATAAAATCGGAAATACCTTTTTCTTATATTACTCTCTCGATACATAATCTAATGTTTTGAAAACAAAATTTCTTATATCGAATTCAAAGTGCCATGCTATTATTACTTAATATTCATATTTCATATGGCGAAGGCATAGTCTTCTTTTTTCTCTCAAATAAAAGCCTCATTGGCGCCAAGCGTGAGGGAATGCTAGACATTTGGTAATTTCTCCTCCAACCAGGATAAAAGATCCCATTGAAGTGGCTCAATAAAAAAATATCTTAAAGAAAAATCTTTAAGATATTTGAGAATTATTATACTTTAGTTATGAGTACATATGATTTTTTTATTTTTCAGGAAGGGTGCTAAATAAATATGAGTTAAATTCTAAGCTAATTTATTTTACAGATTCCTTTCCTATTTATTATAATTTTATCCATAGACAAAACTTCGAATCATTTTTTCTCGAGCTGTACGAAGAGAAAACTTCCTATACGCTTCTAGGGGGGTTCTTTTTCATCTACATCTATCCCGATGAGCCGTCTATCGAATCGTTGCAATTGATGTTCGATCYCGAAGAGAAGGAAGAGATCTTCGGAAAGTGGGTTTTTATGATMCGATCACGAATCAAACTTATTTAAACGTTCCCGCTATTCTCTATTTCCTTGAAAAAGGCGCTCAGCCTACAGGAACTGTTCAGGATATTTTAAAAAAGGCAGAGGTTTTTAAGGAACTTTGCCCTAATCAAGCGAAATTCAATTAAATTAAGGAAATAAAAACTAAGGGTATGTTGGGGGATATCATTATTGCCGAACCCAATGCCTACATTGCGTTTGCGGGT
>NW_020200901.1:0-1025 GCF_001531365.2 Cynara cardunculus var. scolymus
CAGTGATGATCGCTGGAACTGAAAATACAGAAACACAAATACAACGTGAAAGGGAAAAAGGGATTATCATCAAATCACTGAGAGAGAGGATCAACATGTTCATATGTCTAATCTTTTTTGTTTGATGTGGTTTGAAGATATACACAAGTTGTTCATATGTCTGACAACTCGTGTATCAAAGATAAATTACTTTTTACTTAAATACCCTTTGATATTTTGTTCATATATGTTAATTGAAAATATTAGTTTAATAATTAATTTTTAAATATCATTAAATCACAACCGTTTATTATTCAAATTAACGGTCAAGATCGGTTAACAAAGTTAACACAATAATCTTGGTTTGCATTTGAACCAGCCCCGATATATATATATATATATATATATATATATATATATATATATATATATATTATAGACACACGTTGAACCGTTATGACTCTTCAAAGTCAACGGTTATTTAAGTGTCATTTAAGTGCCATTAATATTACTTAAGTCTGGCTTATAATTATTTCTAACAATAATTAATGTTGTTGCTACATATTTAGAAACCAATTCAGTTCTTCATCAACAAACAAGAGAGAGAGAGAGAGAGAGAGAGAGAGAGAGAGAGAGATCTTCATATTTCATTGGGGACATGGTCTTATGCAGATTCCTCGTGGTTCACTATTTATTTCCTATGAGCAACTTATTGACGTATAAACCAAGACTATCTTTACACTTTGCTGATTAACTAGTCAACTTTCGTGATGCATGTACTCTATTTCATTATTTGTGCAACAAATAGTTTTGAGTGGAATTCACTACAAGAAAAATGACCTTTAGAGAAGTTATTGTTTTGTATATAAAAGTCTTAAAAGCTTTTCTAAAGCCTTTAGATAAGCTTTTCAATTTTGTCAAAGACCTTCTCTGTGTGACGGTAGGTGAAAGTTTTAGAGAGGGTTTTCGGAGGGTGTGTTTTTGTTAGCCTTTAGAGACGCTTAATTAAGGCTTTAGATACACTTTTAAAACTTCTCTAAAGGTTA
>NW_020200901.1:1555-20438 GCF_001531365.2 Cynara cardunculus var. scolymus
ATATTATAATAAAATTAAATTAATAAATAATATTAAATTAATCAGGAACAAATTAATAATAACCTTAAAACAATTTTTTATAGATTTGTTATATAATTTCTTATTACAAGAACCATCCAAATTTAATATTCAACTAGTTTATATATCGTCTAAATTTATCAACAAAAAAATCCAAAATCATCATAGCATGTTTAACGATCTTGAGTCTCCGAACGTTGATCTTGAACGGTTAATGAAGATGAAAAACTTGGAACTGACCGGCCGGATACATTTGTCGCAACTCAGCGACTTCATCCTTCATAAGAAAGAGCTCGGACTCTGTTGAAGTAAGTCTATTAGACATCTCGGTGTGGCTCAATCGACGTGACGCACCGGTGCTATGTCGCTAACTCGTAGAATCTCTCCTAGTGCTCGCGACCCTAGACCATCACCGAATATATGCAGGTCTTTTACCTAAGACTTGTTGCATAATTTCTAGATCAGCCGGAGGATTTTATGTTGATTCAGTTTGCTGCTTAATCTCTACCATGTTCTCCTATGGACATAAAAATCATATATATAAATCTTAGTGATTTATAAAACGATGAAGACATGCAAAAGAGTTCGTGAAACGTAATTTACATATGAAGTGCGAGAATAATCATTAACCCAACCCTCTTTTTCTCTATAATATAACTTTCGAAAAGTCTCTATCTCACCGATAAGAGGATTGTCGGACAATCCTCTATTTCGAAAATGGTAACAAGAAATACTAAATTTTTTTGATTAAAACATAATGAAATACAACAAATCAATTACTAAAAAATATTTTAAAAGGAACCAAAGCAAGTATCTAGCCCCAAAACCTTAAAAGTATGATATGAAGAAAATTTAAAAAAAAAAATGAAGTAAAAGATTGGCCTCACCTTGATAGCTTGCCTTCTGGTTATGTAATTCGGTGACTCAAGAAGCTTTGAGTTGTACTCCGCAAAAAACTAAACAGAGAAACATGATTATAGTGCCAAATTATGTTAAGCTCAAAAATATATGACATTTGTGTGTTGTTCATAACATTGAACTTTGAAGTGTGATATTCTACATCTACGCAATCATATTGATACGTTTGGCTACCTCAAAATCCTAAAATATGTTACTAAAAATCTAGCCTGTTGCGACAATGACCTATAGATGAACATAAGCTTCATAATACTGCTTTTGTAAGATATATAACATCTTCATATAAGCAAATTTATATTAAGACTTCATCCTAATCACATTAAAGAACGTTTATGCCTAAGGGGCCGTTTACCAAACGCTTACCCGGGTAAGCGCTTACCAAGTAATATTACCTTACTGGATGAATATAGTAAGGACCAAGAATCTTACCCGGTAAGAGCGAGACAGGGATCAAAAGTCTTACCCGGTAAGTGAGGGCGACGACTCTTACCACGGTAAGCGTTTACGTCATGAGTTCCTACAACAATGGTCAATACTAAGGCATGGTACTGTGTATATCACCATCACTTCATTCAAATCATTTACTATTTATATAGTTACTTACTTTTAACTTGTATTCAAATCAACGTATTGCAAATCAACATCTTGCATACTTGACAAATTTTAAAAAATTGGTCTAGTTTCTTCTAATATTTAATTACATGTATTGCTCCCGTGCATCATATACACCATTGCAAACATCTAAATTTACCAAATCCAACACACAATCGCTCAAAACATATGCCGTAAATAAAACTCAAAACACAAATCGCTCACCAAGAATATGGCAAAACTTATGCTTGTCGGTAGGAGACGGAACAGTCACGACGCCTTTGAACACATCTAGACAAGAAATGTAAGGCCTCTGCAACGGAAACGAAATCGTCAGAGACAGCAGAGACCGCTTCCTCTAGCTACTGGTCTTTCGGCAACATTTCTTCTTCCTTATACTCTTGCTCATATCAGCTAGCCAACCTTACATCAATCGCCATCGATCGATCAATCAAAACACACAAACAAAACCTTTCGAAAACTCGATCAAAAACCTTAGATCCGATCAGATGGGGGTGGTACGGCAGCCGGCGACGGGACGGTGGTGTAGGGCGATGTTAAGCCAGGGAGACGAGGGAGGCGGTGTGTTTTAGGATAGTTTTAGGGTTTTTATTTTTATTTTTATTTAGGTTTACCTCCTATTCAGGTTACAAGTTAAATTCTTAAAGAATGAGGATCTATTTAACAGGTTTTAGAAAGTCCAAGGAGTTATGTAACAAGTTTTGGATTGTCTAAGTATTTATTTATTCCAAAAAATTGTCCAATGACTTAATCATTCTAAGTACTAAAGTTCATTGAGTTTTATTGAATTTTTCCCTAAAAAGTTATAAAAGTGTCTAGAAATTGCATTAATTTAAAAATAAAAATAAAAATCATTTATTTTTAGAAACGTTTCGAAAAGCGTCGCTAAAGCTTCTGACTCGATTTTTAGAGACAATTTTCATAAAAAGCATCTCTAAAAGCTTTAGAGATTGTTTCTGTAGCGAATAATTTGGTTTCAAATCCTTCTCTAAAAGTTGTAGAGATTGTTTCTGTAGCGAATAATTTGGTTTCAAATCCTNGTAGCGAATAATTTGGTTTCAAATCCTTCTCTAAAAGTTGTAGAGATTGTTTCTGTAGCGAATAATTTGGTTTCAAATCCTTCTCTAAAAGTTGTCTTACATTCAGTTTCACTTGTCACTTTTGTGATGTAGTTCCTTCTTTAAAAATCATCTTTAGATACGCTTCCAAATCCTTCTCTAAAACTTTCCTCTCTAAAAACCTTGTTACTTGTAGTGATTGTACCAAGATATATAGATAGAATCAAAACAAGTTCTCTCTCTCTCTCTAGTTTAGTGGATCTTCAATGGTGTGAGAGTTGAGGCTTTGAGAGGGTAGTGGCGTGTATGAGGGAGGGTGGGAACAACAAAGATGAGCCAGATAATGGTGGTTAACGATGGCAGATGGGGTGGTCGAAAGGGGCAAAGGTGACCGTGAAAGACAATGCAACAACAGGTAACCTTAACCCTACCATGCATTCTAGAAGTATAAAGGTTTAAATAAAGAAATGACAGAATTCAGTTTGTTCTTATTTAATCAGTGCATGCAAATTGCTGTTAATGCACACAAATTATGAAAAGGAGAATCAACCAACAATAACAAAGGGTTTTTCCCAGTTGTTAGGAAATACACACAAATTTAAGACTTTAACGGTAGCTAAGCTTTCTGATCTTCTTTTGTCATTGCCATCAGCCGAAGCATGTGTCCCCCAACCACAAGAGTCATCAACCCGATCCACACGAACACAATGATAACTGACAAAGGTCTAATTGTCTCAGCCTTATCTATTGGTGTTGTAACCGTTATGGAAACGTAATAAGTGATCGACAAAGACGTGGTAGCAATCCACATGATAACCATCATAATCCATGTGGAACCACGATGCTTCAAGAAACGCAATCCGCTAATAAGCAACAAGATGATGCTAAGAGTCGAAAGAAAACCCACCGTGTTGCTAATCAGAAAGATATGGTGTAAAACTGGATGATTGTTTGCCATGACAGCATACCCAGCGTGTCGGGGTGGAATTGCGTCAAGCTTGTCTTCTTGCCAAACACCACTCGGAGGATTAGTACCTACTTGGAAGGCCATGGTTGCTATGAATGATGCCACAACCATCAAAGTGTTTTGCTTCTTGTCCAACCAGTCATGTCTATTCTTTCGGGTCAAAGGCGGGAACAGTTTCTTATAACCTGACCACATTTCGCTTATCCAATTTTGAGGAATTTTTTCTATCAAACCTTCTGTTTCAAGCTCAACAGCATCTGCTCGTTTTAGGGATCGTATGATTTGTCGATCTTTCACATCTTTTGGACCTTGAGCCAATATATCCGTGTATGTTTCCCTTTTTGTGTTTGATGCATTCACTTCTATTGTTGTATCAAGTAGCAAGAAGTTTATGGTCTAACAGATTCAAAATAATGAATTAGTCATAATCGATAAACAAATCTTGCAAGTACGAAATAAAAAGGTAATCTTTTTCCCAAGAATTATAATACCTCAATTTGTTTGTCAGCCACAGCTAGGTGTAGAATATTATTGCCATCACCATCCTTAGAATTTACAAACTCATGATCACCCATGCTCCCCACCAACAACTTCAAAACCTCCAGCTGGTTATGCTTCACACACAAGTGCAAGATGGTCTCTTGCTCCACCATGGCCCTAGCTGCATGTGGTTGAGCTTGCATCAACTCTTTCACAACTTGATAACGTCCTTTAATGGCTGCAAGATGGAGAGGGTTTCTCCCATCACGATCATGTGCAAGGCACGTCTCAGGGTGAGCCGATAACAACGCCTTAACTATTTCCACGTGCCCCTTTGCAGATGCTATATGAAGGGGCAAGCGCCTTTGTGAATCGGACTCTCTGGCAAGCTGCGGCTTTCGGCTTAGGATCTCGTTGACAAAGTCAAAATGTCCAAGCATTGACGCAACGTGTAGAGGCATGTCGTCACAACGGTTTATGGTGACTCTATCAAGAATCAAGGGATCTTCTTGAAGCAATGTTTGCAAAAGGGTTACATTTCCTTCTACCGAGGCATAAAAAAGAAGTCCCTCCACTCTCTCCATGTCTCAAATGTACAAAACACAAGAAGGTACTCAGAACACAAAAAGTTTAGATTAGATGATGTTATTTTATACATGAGCGCCGTCTCTGCATAGAAGATTTTTCTGAAGTTGTTGATTTAGGAAGGTGGGGATGTAATTCCACTTGACCTTTTTTTTTGTCTCTTCATTTGGAAAAGTGGATAATATTTTAGACGTCTTTATCAAATTCGTGTCATGTGGAAATTCTACGTAGCTGCCATTTTGGATACCACTTCCTGTTTTAGGAACTAGGTTAGAAATGTCATATGGAATATGGATTTCACACTTTTATACTTCTAATAAATAAGTAATTTAGGAGACACGTGTCACTTTTTGGTGAGGCGATTATCTTGTTTTCTTGCCTAAACATGTGTCTAGACATAATTTATATTAGTGGTGCAATTAGAATCATTTGAACGTATCTAGACACAATTTACATTAACAGTTCAATTATACTCATTTCATTGACATGTGTCCTCTTATTCAATCAATCCCACTAATTTAGGATGTAACTGATTTTATTCTTGGTTTAATTAATTTGTGTGGTAACTGTTTCCCAAAAAAATGGTTTTTATTTTCTAAGTTTAAATTCAATTTACTGATATCGTTTCATTTCTAAATTCAATTTTATTCTAGGTTTAACTTAATTTTATTTTAAATTCAATTTACTGAAAAGTTTTATTTCAGAGTTATTTCAAGAGAACAAGTCTGAAGTCATTCTTCAAAGTTAGCATACCCGAACTCTTAAGTTTGCTTTTTCAGACATAGCCCATCCGAACTCTGGAGTCTGAACTCTGAAGTCTTTTTTTAAATTTAGAAAAAAAAGTCTGAACTCTGAAGTCTTCTACAATTCTGAAGAGTACAAGTCTAAAGAGTCAATTTTCAAAGTTAGGTCACCCAAACTCTGTAGTCTTCTTTTCTAGACGGAGCACCATCCAGAGCTTCTTGCTTGCCTATACAGAGCTTTGAAGTCTGAAGTGTTTTACTTTACAGTAGTTTCAAGAGTACAAGTCTTGTAATAAACTTATCTAGACTTTGAAGATAAGTCTTAAGAACTTAGACTTAGTCTTGTAAGCTAGAGCCCCTCTGGTTGATCTGGCTTCTGGATAGCTTTGCTTCTGGTTGTTTATTTGAACCTTAGAAAAATATTCTAATCCATGATAAAGGAACCAGAGGGGCTCTGGTTGATCTTCTTTATGTTTAACCAGAGGGTCTCTGGTTGTAATTGGAACTCAAATTCTTTAAGTATTTAACATTTTTTTGATCCAGAGGCTCTGGATAAACAAACCAGAAGCTTTGGTTGACCATAGGGGCTCTAGTTGACTAGAGGGCCTTTTGTTGGCCTTGCTTTTGGTTGGTGTGTCCCCAAGGGCTCTGGTCCTTAAGGACCAGAAGAGCTCTGGTTGGTCTTGCTCTGTATGGTGCAATACAGAGTCTTTTTTCATAGATATTGATATTTGAATAACTCTGAACGCAAGGTCTTAAGAATTCGTCTTCAGATTTGACACAGACGCTCTTGTAAGTTTAAATTCAACTTACTGATATAGTTTCAATTCTAAATTCAAATTTATTCTAGGATTAACTTCATTTTAACTAATTATTGATATAATGTCATTTCTAAATTCAAGTCTAAATAGTCATTCTTCATAGTTATAATTCAGAGTTATATCAATAGTACAAGTCTGAAGTCATTCTTCAGAGTTTTATTTCACAGTTATTTCAAAAGTACAAGTCTGAATTCATTCTTCAGAGTTATTTCAAGAGTATAAGTCTAAAGAGTCATTCTAAAGAGTTAGCTCACCCGAACTCTGAAGTCTGTCTTTTCATACTTAGGTCACCCGAACTCTAGAGTTTTCTTTTTTAGACTTTGTCCACCCGATCTCTGGAGTCTGAACTCTGAAGTCTTCTTTTCCAGACTTAGAAGTCTAAACTCTGAAATCTTTTTTTAGACTTAGAAAAAGAAGTCTGAAGTCTTCTTTTTCAGACTTAGAAGTCTAAAGTTTTCCTTTTCAGACTTAGATATCTGAACTCTGAAGTCTTCTACAAGTTTGAAGAGTCATTCTTCAGAGTTAGCTCATCCGAATTCTAAAGTCTTTTTTTCAGACTTAGCTCACCCGAACTCTGAATTCTTTATTTCAAACTTTGAAGCCTGAACTCAAATTTAGTAGGATTGATTTTATACTTCAAAGTTATTTCAAGAATTCGTACTGTAGAGCAATTGAAGAAAAAATAAGGACGCACGCTAGCACTCCTGCAAGAAAACGGACTAGCTTGATCAACTTAGCAGTAAAAAGCTCTTGTTTAGCGAGAGTCGTATTCGGATTCTGCTTGAGCGGCCTTCTCTCTCTGAGTTACGTCAAGTATAAAGACTCTTTCTTTAAGATGTCTTTATTTATTGATCCACAATCATTAAGACATGATGGATTAATGAAATCAGAACTGAAACTGAAACCTTGTTAGACAAAATGATCCCTTTCTATATGTGGAAATAATTCAAGAGGACATGTTTATTTTGTCTTTTTTGACAACTTAGTATTTGAATGCTTATTTTAAATACATTTTCACGATCTAATATGTGTCATGTGGTAATTCTAAATAGCCGCCACTTTGAATACCACTTACTATTTTAGGAACTAGGTTAGGAATGTGGATTTCACACTTTTATTTATAAATTAATTTTATTATATTATTCTTTTATATATGTTTAAACTATATCAAAATGAATATTAAATTGAAAAGGATAAAGCTTGTGTTTTTGAAGATTTTTATTTTAAAATCTATTATTTTAAAAATAATTTAGTTAAAAAGTTATGATGATAAACGATTTTTAATTAAAAAAAGATTAAAAAAAAAAGGTAGAGAGGCACTTGGATTGCAATTGCAATTTGATTTTCATTTCCGCCCCTAATTAATTTAATTAACCACTAACTATTCTTCTAATCCTCATATATTGATTAAAAGTACTCAAAAGTTAATATCGGTTTTAGGTTCTCAAAATCTTTCTGTTTCCTATTTCAAACCCCCCCCCCCACTCACACACACATATATATATATATATATATATATATATATATATACACACACTAGAATGGTACTCGTACAATGCATCGAGACACATCTCGATTTCAGTGTTTCGTTTTATTCTCTTTTTATATCGATATAATATGGTTTCATGTGATTTTAACGCGATAATATTTTTAATTTTTAATAAAAATAAATTTGAAAATATAATAAAATTGTGAAAAAATATATATTGATATCAGCATCAAATTAATCTTTTTAAAAATTCTTATTTTTCGTGTAATTTCCTTAATACAAATTTTTTATTGTAATTTAATTTAGGTTTAGTAACGAAGTAATTTAATTTAAGTTTAATAACATAATTTTTTTATAAAGATAATAACTAAATATTTTGTTAGAACTCAATAATTATCTTAATTATATTTTAGAGTGTATCACCGTGGGGAGCACCGGTTCTTTTTGTGAAAAAGAAAGACGAGTCAATGTGATTATGTATCGATTACCGCGAGTTAAATAAAGTGACAATATGTAATAAGTATCCCTTGCCCCGTATTGATGACTTGTTTGATCAACTCCAAGGGGCAAAGTTTTTTTTCTAAGATTGATCTTAGATCTGGATACCATCAGCTATGTGTCCGAGAACAGGATATTCCTAAAACAGCTTTTAGAACTCGGTATGGCCATTTTGAATTCGTTGTCATGCCATTTGGGTTAACTAATTCCCCTGTTGTTTTCATTGACTTAATGAATCGAGTTTTTAATGATTATTTTGATGAGTTCATTATAGTCTTCATAAATGATATTTTGATTTATTCTAAGTCTAAAGCTGATCATGCTGAGCATCTTTGTATTGTCTTGGGTATTCTTCGAGAGAAGCGGTTATATGCTAAAGTCTCTAAATGTCAATTTTGGTTAGATCAAGTCTCTTTTCTTGGTCATATTATTTCTGTCGATGGCATTAATGTCGACCATGTGGCTAATTGGCCGAGACCAACTAATATATCTGAAATTCGGAGTTTTCTAGGCCTGGCAGAATATTATCGACGCTTCATAGAAAACTTTTCTCGGATTGCATTGCCTTTAACAAAACTCCTCCGAAAGGGAGTTAAATTTGAATGGGGTCCGAATCAGCAGCAAAGTTTTGAACTTCTAAAACAACGATTAATCACAGCTCCAGCATTATCTTTACCATCTGGGTCAGGCGGTTTTCAGATTTATAGTGATGCCTCCCGACTCGGCCTTGGATGTGTACTTATGCAAAATGGAAAGGTTATAGCGTATGCATCATGACAACTGAAGTCGTATGAGGTAAATTATCCTACTCATGACTTGAAGTTGGCTGCAGTTATCTTTGCACTTAAAATCGGGCGCCATTACTTGTATGGAGAATCTTGTGACATTTTTACTAATCACAAGAGTTTGAAGTACATCTTCTCTCAAAAAGAGATCAATATGCGTCAAAGGTGTTGGTTGGAACTTATGAAGGACTACGATGTTCAGATCCACTATCATCCGGACAAAGCGAATGTAGTGGTAGATGCATTAAGTGGAAAAAAATGTAGGTTTTGTTTCTTGTTATTCGGTTCAGCCACACTTGATTTCCGATTTTGAGAAGTTGGGTATTGATATCTATCCAAATTCTAATAATATGACTTTGGCTAGCCTTTCGGTAGAGCCATATCTGATTTCACGAATTAAAAAGGCCCAACAAAATGATGGTGTCATTTGGTCTCTTGTACAGAAAATTGAAAATGATCTGAGTTCTGAATTTCGAGTTGATGACCAAGGAATAGTTTGGTTCCAGGATTGTTTGTGTGTACCCGATGATCCCGACCTAAAAGAAGTTGTATTGAATGAAGCGCGTAATTCTCCTTTTTCAATTCATCCAGGTTCTACCAAAATGTATCATGATTTGAAACAATATTTCTGGTGGGAGGGGATGAAGAGAAACATTGTTGATTATGTTGCAAAGTGTTTGACCTGTTAGAAGGTCAAAATTGAATATCAAAGAGTAAGCGGTCTTTTACAACCTTTAGAGATACCAGTCTGGAAATGGGAGCACATCTCTATGGATATGTTACAGGGCTACCAAAGACTCAGAAACGTCATGATGTGATTTGGGTAGTTGTGGACCATTTGTGTAAGTCTGCGCATTTCTTAGCTATTTGTGAAACTTTTCAAGTCAACCAATTGTCTGAATTATTTCAGAAAGAGATCATTAGGCTTCATGGCACTCTTGTCTCAATTACATCTGATAGAGATCCACGATTTACCTCACGATTTTGGAAGGGTCTTCACCAAGCCTGGGCAACACGACTTAATATGAGTTCAGCTTTCCATCCTCAAACAGACGGACAAACTGAACGGATGATACAAACCCTCGAAGATATGCTTCGTGCTTGCGTTCTACGATGGTCCGGAAGTTGGGATGAATATCTTTATCTGGTCGAATTTTCATACAATAACAGTTATCAATCCAGTATTGGTATGGCTCCATATGAAGCTCTCTATGGTCGTAAATGTCGAACACCTACATGCTGGAATGAAGTAGTCGAACGGGCAATTGAAGTACCTGAATTAGTTCAAATCACAACTGAAAAACATGAGGTCATTCGTAAGAAAATGAAAGAGGCTCAAGCGCGCCAAAAGAGTTATGCGAACTGACACCGTAGAGCGTTGGAATTTCAGCCATGTGATCATGTTTTCTCTAAAGTTTCTCCATTACGGGGTACACGTCGTTTTGGAGTTAAAGGAAAGCTCAGTCCACGTTATATTGGACCCTTTGAAGTTCTAGAGCGAGTTGGTGAAGTAGCATATCGTTTCGCATTACCTCCCCAGTTGGCTCATATTCATAATGTTTTTCATGTGTCAACGATCTGTGGTTACCGGTATCATCCATTGCATGTCATTGACTATCCGCTTGACAAGATTGAACCAGATTTATCTTATATTGAGGAACCCGAAGCTATTATCGGATGTGAAGAAAGAAAAATGCGTCATCGATCAATTCCATTCGTTAAAGTCCTATGGCGAAATCATTCTGAAAGTGTAGCGACATGGGAGACAGAGGAATCAATAGAAAGCAGTTCCTGCAACTTTTTGAATGTATATAAATTCATAACTCTAACTCGATTTCAGGGACGGAATCTTTTTAAGGGGAAAATAATTATAATACCCCATATTTAGAAAATCTAATCTTGTAGCTGAAAGCCCAATTATGTTCAATTTTTTAAATCGTGCTTTGTTGACTTGTATCTTAGTATTCAAGAGTTGTTTATTAAGGCAAGTTCTTTTTATTTTTATTTTTTTAAGTTCCATTGTTGGTTGAAACAATCTTGATTAGGACCAAATTGTAAAGGAATTACTAAAGTGGGTTAATTTGAGATTATGTTTAAGATCAAGGGTTAGATGGTAAATATTGTAATTATATATATGATTTCATTATTTTTTTAAACCCAAATCAGATTTCTCTTCATTTGATTTTCTCCTCCTTCTGTCTAAAAACCCTAAAATTCAACTATAAATCTCAAATCTTTTGTGGAAGTCCAAGATCTTTGAAGATTGTAGGTTATATTTGGAATTAAGACTCAAAGTAACGTATGTTTATGGTTTTATTTTTTTGTGATTTCTTCTTCTTTGGAGGAAATGGGTTAAACCCTAAGTGTATTCATGAATGTAGGTGAAAGATTGATGATTTGAGTTGGAATTTCTTCAAAATTGGTGTTGTTGGATGTGACAGATTCAATTCTGTAACCCGGAAGGAAAGAACCGTTCATAAGCCTCAAGTCTCTTATGACTATTTCTAACACTTCCAAGGTACGAATATCAACATTCTTTCAATACGTGAGTAATCAAATGTAGTGATTATCCATTCTGCGAAATCTTGATCTCGGTATTCGTCCACAAAAGTGGAGGTTATCAAGATGTTATCCGTAATCTTTTATGTTCATGGGATGTCTTGTTTTAAAGACTTTGTATGCTTGAGACTTCGATCCATTATCGGTGTATTCTATGATTCTTGCCGATAAATTTATTTGGAAGCTTCATGGTTTTATTATTTTGGTTATCCCATGTTAAGTTATTGATATGATTAAGGAGTTTGAGTTTAAGGTTATTGAATTTAGTTATGACTAGGCTCAGTCCTTGGGGAATAGGTATTGAGACGCCTCCATGACGGCTAAAATATTCATGGCATTCTCATAAGGGTTATGGCCAAGCCAAATAGAGAATGTTGGATGCATCCTTGAACCGAATACCATGTACCATGGTTACGAGATAGAGTCGAATACCAATTACATTGGTTACCGGATAGAACCGAATATCATATATCTCTAGTTACCGGGGAATAAGATGGTGTGGTGCCCAACACTTCCATTTCATTAGGACGCCTGATTGGACTGATCATATATCGGGAACAACGTATCCTAATGATATGGATGACCTTGATTATTTATTTATTTATTTATTTATTATATAAGCTTCAATTTTAGATATTTACACTTAAATGCATTTCAACTTTTATCGTAACGTTTTCTTGCATTTACAATTTTATCTTGTAATTATAATGTTATTATTCGTTCACTAGAAAATTTTTTGCTTAGCCGAGGTTTATTTTGTTTTACCTCGGCAGGTTCAAGATCTAATCCGAGGGCAGCATGAACGGTCGAGATGGCTTAGGATGCAGAAAGAGTAGTTTTAGATCAGTACTTTTGCTATGTAAATATGTTAAACATATAAATACTATTTGGTTGTAATGTAATCTTTTGGGAGTTATGTTAAAGCTCTATACTTTGATCTATATGTTTTTTATCCGTTTTCGGTTGTGTCACGCCTCATTTTAGGTCTTGTAGGATGGGGGTGTTACAAATTATTTTACTCGCGCAACGCAGCGAGATATATCTTGATTTTAATATTTCATTTTATTTTTTATCTCAGTCGATCTTATAATATGGTTTTATGTGATTTTGAAAAAAAAAACGATGAAGTTTTTATTTTTCAATAAAATATAAATTTGAAGATATTTTAAAATTTGACAACAATATATCGATATTAGTATCAAATTAACTATTTAAAATTTCTCATTTTTTTGTGTAATTTTGTAATTCAATTTTTTTAATTATAACTTAATTAGGTTCAATAACAAAGTAATTTATATTTTGGTTTAATAATATAATTTTCTTATAATGATAATAATTAATTATTTTGTTAGAACTTAATAATTATTCTAATTATATTTTAGCTTTTTTAGATTTTTTAGATTTTAAAATGAGATGTTTATTCTTTATTTGATTATGTTTATCCGCAGTTAGTTATACGAATTCAAACATGGAGCTTTAATAAGTTGTATTTATGCATAATTTTTTTCTTATAAAAATAATAATTTTTTGTTAGAATCTGATAATTATCCTAATTATATTTTAGATTTTTTAGATTTTAAAATGAGATATTTATCCTCTATTTGATTATGTTTATCCGCAATTAGTTACACGAATTCAAAACGAAGCTTTAATAAGTTGTACTTATGGATAATTTACCTGTAATCTTGAGTTTTAAGTGATATGCATCAATATACAGTACTTCATGCATAAAAAATGGTTTTTTAGGATTTTTATCAAATGCTTTATAATATAGTATATATATATATATATATATATATATATATATACACACACACATACATAGGGAGATATTCATTTGAAAAGTAAAAAAGTGATCCTAACTTTCATACGGTCATGATTTGCGGTTTTCACTAGTTAAGTGAAAAATAGAGGGATAGTTTCGTAACTTTTACAAATAGGTGACAAACAAATACATATGTGAACGCATAAGTGCATTATATGAACCCATAGTTTATATGTGAACCAGTTAACTAGTTCATATATGAATCAATTAATTTGTTCATATATGAATCACACGGGTTCATATGAGAATCAGTTAAATAGTTTATATGTGAAATACATGAGTTCACATATAAATATATAGTTCATACTAGGTTCGACCTCGTGTATTACACGGGATATTTTAAATGAGAAAAACTCTGGACAATAACTCTGAAAGAAAACTCTAAACATTAACTCTAAAAGAAAACTCTTAACATTAACTCTGAAACACAAGAATTCAGAGTTCTATTGTCAGGCTGGAAAATAACTCTGGACTTAACTTTGAATAAGAGGAATTCAGAGTTGTCTTCTAAGTCTAGAAAGTATCTATGAGCATAACTCTGAGTCACAAGAATTTTGACTTCTTATAACTCAGAAACGTAACTCTGAAGAGGAGTTCAGAGTTGTATTCTAAGTCTGGGAATAAACTATAGAACTAAGTTTGGAACAGAACAATTCAGAGTTATGTTGTAAGTCTGAGAAATAACCAATATCTTATGACTTCATGTTGGTGATTTGTATCACTATTGTCATTTACGTGTAATGAGAATAATTTGTTGACCAATGTAATCATGATAAATATCGAACAAGTAAGGGAGGTATGGAATGCACATTTGTTTGAGTTTATTTTGATTTAGGGGCGAAGCCCAAAACGAAGGGGGTACGGGGGCAGTGCCCCCGGTGGCGGGGTCCAAGGGGAAGAGCCCCTGGCTGGGGTCGAGCTGACCACTCCAGAGTTAAAATCAGACTTACAACTCTGAATATTTTTTTTTTGGGGTAAAATTGTTTTGTGAAAAATGCTTCAAAAATCCGAATTTGAGATTTTAAACCCGGTTTTGATGACCACTCCAAAGTTAAATTCACACTTACAACTCTGGATTTTCCCAGAGTTATGTTGTAAGTCTGGAGACCACTTCAGAGTTAAATTCAGACTTATAACTCTGATTTTCCGAGACTTTCATACTTGTATGTCTTACAAGTCTGGAAGACAACTCTGAATTTTAAACTGAAGAAAAGGAGTTCAGACTTGTCATCAGACTTTTATACTGGTATGTCTTACAAATCTGGAAGACAACGCTAAATTTTAACTGAGGAAAAAGATTTCAGACTTGTCCTCAGACTTTTATACTGGTATGCCTTATAAGTCTGGTAGAAAACTCTGAATTTTAACCGAGGAAAAGGAGTTCAAACTTATAAGTCTGAGAAATGGAAATCCAGACTTTTGTTTATTTAAGTATTTGAAAAGAAATCCCTTTTCATACGGAAATCAGTTATGTTTACATGGACAAATGTTAATTAAATAGGCCCATTTGAACCAGTAATGTAACTTGTGTCTACATACATGTTCAGCGTTCAGACTTCTAAGTCTGGAAAAGAAACCTCCAGATTTAGGAACTATAGAAAACATATCAGAGATTTCTAATTAGTCTGGGAACTCAGTTAAACCTTGAAAACATGAAAATAAACGTGTACAAGGACAAATGTCTCTTAAATAGACCTATTTGAATCGTAAGTGAAAATTATGTCTAGATACATGTTTAGGAGGGAAAAATCAATAACCGTCGCACAGAAACATGACACGTGTCCCTAAAGTTACTTATTTATTAGATGTATAGATTGGAATCACATGGGTTCAAATATGCACTTGTTTTGCCCCCTATTTGTAAAAGTTACGAGAGTACTCATCTATCTTCCACACATCATGCGAGGAATTATTCGGTGTTTCACAATCAAAGCCACAAATCTTGACCTGATGAAAGGCTATGAACAGTTCTCTACTTCTCAAATACTTACCACTTCTCAACTGAATCTATGGCTATATATATATATATATATATATATATATATAGGGTTGGTTTTTTTGTTAACCCAATAATTGATGTTAACTTTGTGAACCAATCTTACCCTTCAATTTATATGATCTACAATTGAAAATGAACAATGAATTCCTATAATAACATGGAAACATATGCATTATATAACGGTGTGAACATAAGTGAATAGGGGTATTATTAGAAAAATAAGATATCATCTATTAAACCAAAATTTTAGATCCAATAATTTCTCCTTTAGAGATATGTAACCATAAATCTAATAACAAATATGATTACTAATGAACACATTTTAAATGAATTGATTCACTAGTGTAACTTCATTAATATGGTTTTCTTTCACCGGTGAACAAAATGATTTTCACTCATGAACAATCACTACAACAAAATTGGGTTTATAGGACATCACCAATCTCTCTGTGTTCCAATAGACCGCTTTATAGGACTTAATTTATAGGACCAAAATATAAAGCATCCCATCTAAAGGTGGTGTAATAAATTTATATGACGTTTTTGGGCGTCTTAACAAGTTTTTTTATAACATTTTTAATACAAAGTGTCGCATTAGCAACTTTATAGGACACTTTTGAGAAAGTGTCCTATAAACTCAATTTTTATAGGACATTTGGTTTTATAGGATAGTTTTTCAAATAGTGTCCTAAAAAATTGCTAATGGGACGTTTTATATTAAAAGTGTTTTAAAAAACTTATTACGATATCAAAAAACGTCATATAAACTTATTACAACACCTTTAGATAGGACGTTTTATTTTTTTGTTCCTATAAATAAGGCTTATAAAGAGGTCTATTAGGACGCTCACTACTAGAAAACTGAGCATTTCCGGCGCCGTTTCCGGCGGACGAAATCCGCCGGTAAATTACCGGCGGATTTCCGGCGGACACTAAAAAGTCAACATTTTATTGACTTTCAACGATTTCCGGCGGATTTCTTAAATACTCAGTTTAATTTTGAATTGACATCTAATTACAACATTTTACCGGCGGATTTCCGGCGGATTTTTAATTTTTAAAAAAAAAAAAAAGAATTAACATTTTTCCGGCTGAAAATTAAATTTTTTAAAAAAAATATAACAATTTCCGGCGGATTTCCGGCGGACAATTAAAAAAATTTCTAAAAAAAGAATAAATAATTTCCCGGCAGATTTTCGGCGGAAAAATAAATAATTTTTTTAATAAAATTTAACATTTCCGGCGGATTTCCGGCGGAAAATTAAAAAACTCTTTAAAAAAAGAATTAACATTTTTTCGGCGGATTTCCGGCGGAAAATTAAATATATTTTTAAAAAAATATAACCTTTTCCGGCGGATTTCCGACGGAAAAATAAAAGTTTTTCTAAAAAAAGAATAAACAATTTTCCGGCGGAAAATTAAATAATTTTTTTTAAAAAATTTAACATTTCCAGCGGATTTCCGGCGAAATATTAAATAATTTTTAAAAAAAAAGAATAAACAATTTTCCGGCGGATTTCCTGCGGATATTTAAATAATTTTTCTAAAAAAATTTACCATTTCCGGCGGAAAATTAAATAATTTAAAAAAAAAAGAATTAACAATTTTTCGGCGGATTTCCGGCGGATAATTAAATAATTTTTCTAAATAAATTTACCATTTCTGGCGGAAAATTAAATAATTTAAAAAAAAAAGATTTAACAATTTACCGTATTGGGCTTTAATGAACCGTATTGGGCTTTAATGAATCGTATTTTGGGCTTTCATGAACCATATTGGGATTTAATGGACCGTATTGGGTTTTAATGGACCGTATTGGGTTTTAATAGATCGTATTGGGCTTTAATGCATGGAAGTATTGGGCTTTTATGAACCGTATTGGGCTTTAATGAACCGTATTGGGTTTTAATGGATCGTATTGGGCTTTAATGGAAGTATTGGGCTTTAATGAACCGTATTGGGTTTTAATGGATCGTATTGGGCTTTAATAAACCGTATTGGGCTTTAATAAACCGTATTGGGCTTTCATGAATCGTATTGGGCTTTAATAAACCGTGTTGGGCTTTCATGAATCGTATTGGGCTTTCATGAATCGTATTGGGCTTTAATGGAAGTATTGGGCTTTAATGGATCGTAATGTGTTTTAGTGGATCGTATTGGGCTTTAATGGATCGTATTGGGCTTTAATGGACCTTATTGGGTATTAATGGACCGTATTGGGCTTTAATAGATCGTATTGGGCTTTAATGGAAGTATTAGGCTTTTATGAACCGTTGGACTTTAATGAACCGTATTGGGCTTTAATAGAAGTATTGGGCTTTTATGAACCGTTGGGCTTTAATGAACCGTATTGGGCTTTAATGAACCGTATTGGGCTTTCATGAACCATATTGGGATTTAATAAACCGTATTGGGCTTTCATGA
This sequence comes from Cynara cardunculus var. scolymus, assembly GCF_001531365.2. NCBI lineage: Eukaryota > Viridiplantae > Streptophyta > Magnoliopsida > Asterales > Asteraceae > Cynara > Cynara cardunculus. Next base: position 19,337 of record NW_020200901.1, read on the forward strand.
GTCATATTGAGCTTTAATGGAAGTATTGGGCTTTAATAGAACGTATTGGGCTTTGGTTGAACCTTTTGGGCTTTAATGGATCGTATTGTGTTTTAATGGATCGTATTGGGCTTTGATGAACCGTATTGGGCTTTAATGAACCGTATTGTGCTTTCATGAACCGTATTGGGCTTTAATGAACCGTATTGTGCTTTCATGAACCGTATTGGCTTTAGTAAACCGTATTGGGCTTTCATGAATCGTATTGGGCTTTAATGGAAGTATTGGGCTTTAATGGAATGTATTGGGCTTTGGTTGAACCTTTTGGGCTTTAATGGATCGTATTGTGTTTTAATGGATCGTATTGGGCATTAATGAACCGTATTGGGCTTTAATGAACCGTATTGTGCTTTAATGAACCGTATTGGGATTTAATGGACCGTATTGGGTTTTAATGGATCGTATTGGGCTTTAATGGACCTTATTGGGTATTAATGGACCGTATTGGGCTTTAATGGATCGTATTGGGCTTTAATGGAAGTATTGGACTTTTATGAACCGTTGGGCTTTAACGGGACCGTATAGGGTCTTAATGAACCATATTTTGATTTAATGGACCATTGGACATTAACGGATCGTATTGGGCATTAATGAACCGTATTGTGCCTTAATGAACCATATTGGGCCTTAATAGACCGTATTGAGCCTTAATGAACCGTTTTGGATATTAATGGACCGTATTGGGCCTTAATGGATCGTAATGGGCCATAATGGATCGTATTGGAGATTAATGGACCGTATTGGGCCTTAATGAACCGTATTGGGTTTTAACGGACCGTATTTGCTTTAATGGACCGTATTGGCCCTTAATGAACCGTATTGGGCCTTAATGAACCATATTGGGCTTTAATGAACCGTATTGGGCTTTAACGGACCGCATTGGGCCTTAATGAACCGTATTTTGATTTAATGGACCATTGGACATTAATGAACCGTATTGGGCCTTAATGGATCGTAATGGGCCATAATGGACCGTATTGGGCCTTAACGGACCGTATTGGGCCTTAATGAACCGTATTGGACATTAATGGACCGTATTGGGCCTTAATGGATCGTAATGGGC
>NW_020200901.1:20845-22017 GCF_001531365.2 Cynara cardunculus var. scolymus
TAATTTTAATTTATTTTCTAAAATTTTAATAATTATATTTTAGTGATAATAATAATAATAATAATAATAATAATAATAATAATAATAATAATTTTAATTTTAATTTTTTTCAAAAACCGGCGGAATACCGGCGGAATATCCGCCGGAAACTAAAAAACTCAAAAATTACAATTCAAACGGGATTTTTCAAAATTTTTAAAAATTAGGAAATATTTTCCGGCGGATTTTTCCGCCGGTAATCCGCCGGTAACTTAAAACATATATAACCCTATCTTTCTTCTTTAGACGCCGCCTGTGTCTTCCCAAACGAAATTGAGACCTAAACCTTTAGACGTCGCTGCGACCTTGAACCGCCTGTGTCTTCCCGCTGCCGACCTTGAACCGCCAACCTGCAACCGTGTACACAGGAGCAACCGCGCGCTGCTGCCGCCGACCTTGAACCGCCGCTGCTGCCGACCTGCAACCGCCGCCGGCCACCTACACAGGTAACCTTTAACCGTGTATATATATATATTGTGTATGTATGAACCGTCAATATGTATATATATATATATATATATAGTTTTCTTGGATTTTGCTACAGATAACCATTATGTGTGTATATATATATATTGTTGTGTGTAAATTCTTGGATTTGCTACTTGGGAAAATTCGTGTATGAACCGTCTGTATGCAGATTTTGTGTGTGTATATTCAATGCCTCCAAATCTTTATGTTATATGTTATATATATTGTTGTGTGTAATATATTATATAAATCTGTATGTATATGTTATATATGTTGTTGTGTGTAAATTCTTGGATTTATATATATCATATTATATATATATTTCTGTCCATTATGTGTGTATATATATTGTTGTGTGTAAATAAATAAATAAATATATATATATATATATATATATATTTATGTCTTCGATTTATTGCTTGGAGTTTGCTAGAAAACTACTCGCAACAAGTTTCAACTTTAGTATGTGTATATTAATTTCAACTTTATATTGGTTAAATATATCCCTGATTTCGTTTAATTTTTTTATTTTGGATAAAGGTCTATCTAATCATTTTATTATCATGTCATTGTGGTAATTGGTTTTTAATTTGTTGGTTGAATGATTTTTTAATAAAGTTTAATGTATTTTATGTAATCAAGATTTGGATAAATATTGGATATAT
>NW_020200901.1:23462-24545 GCF_001531365.2 Cynara cardunculus var. scolymus
GTCTTAGTAAACTTTGTGTTGTTGTTTTAAACTTTTATTATTTCCATTTTTAAATCTTAATTAGTAAACCATTGTTAGAAATTTTCAATTGTGTGGAATATTCACCCCCTCTTGAATTATTGTTGTATGTTTTCTAGCGTTGTTTTATAGAAAATCGATAATGTCGCGTACTTGGATCACCGGTCGAGCTAGTGGCAGTACACCTACCCACGGTACGGGTAGAGGCTCTAGCACTGCTTCGGCACACCCGGAGGAGATTGAATCTAGTCGTGGTAGTGCTGCTCCGGAGCCGCTTCCACAACAGCGAACGTTTATTGGCATCCGCGACCAAGAGTAAATACATTTACACCTTAAATAATTGATAAAAATATGTTATTTGTATTGATGCTAATTCAATTCGTCATTATATAGTTTCAATGACACCAAAGTGATCTTGCGGATCACCAAGATCAACCGAGAGCTACTTGACGGCCCATGGACCACTTAGGAGAAAATCCCAAAGGACGTGAGACGCCGAATGTGGGAGCGGTTTCAAGTTTGTGTTATATATTCAACTAATTATAATTTATGTATTGAACCTAATAATCGTTTAAACTTTTACGTACAGAGCTATTATATTTGGGATCCGGCTTTGGATGCCCAGATGTTGGAGATATGAGAGAGAAAGTGGGCCAAGCCGTATAATGATAACATGAGTGCCGCGAGGAAGAAAGCTGGGGAAAAATCAAGGATGAATGGGTATCCTCAGTACGATGAAACGGACCACCACCGGGATATGAGTGTGTTGAAGAATTTTCCCCCCAGCTGGATATCTTCAGATGTATGGGTCCAGATGGTCGATCGTTGGAACAGTGATAATTGGAAGGCTCTTTCCGGTGTGGCCCGTGAGAACCGTGATAGCCAAGTTTCGCTACACACCGGTGGATCGATACCATTTTTGGGGCATGGTGCTCGTCTGGTAGAACCTAAAACCCATTAATTTAGTAGCTTGATTTTTTACATGTTATAATTAACACATGTTTGTATAATTTGACCTTTGTAGACACGAGCAAAAGATGGCGTGGCCCCGACCGTTGTGGAATT
>NW_020200901.1:27543-43930 GCF_001531365.2 Cynara cardunculus var. scolymus
GCCAGTGTAATTATAAATTTACAGGTACATATCTGAACTTGAATACTTTATTATATTTGGGAATGTGAATACGTAAATATTAATATTAAATTCTACAGATGTCTAACCGAACTAGAAGATCTGAAAGAATAGCTCGTCCAGAATCCGAAGAGAGGGAAGAATCTTTGGTTAATCTTCCAATTAGTACGGCTAGAAATAGAGGTCGAGGAAGACCAAGGGGACGAGGTAGCGGAAGAAGTCAGTCTCAGGGAAGGGGTCGAACTGAAATACATTCTGAGCAGGAAGAATCCCACTCTGGGAATGTTCAGGGAGGAACAGTACCACACCCAGAATATGTAACCAGGGATATGTTAGCAGAAGAAATGGGGAAATTACGGGAAACTCTGACATCTATTATGGGAATACCGGCTAGGGTGGAAACGGAGAGAGTAGAAGTGTATCCCTCTGCTCCGATCACTCACAGTAAAGAAGGAGATATTAAGATGTTCTTAGCATGTAAACCACCAACCTTTTCTGGAGAGAGAGATCCAGTGAAAGCAATGTGCTGGATCAAGGAGATAGAATCTGTATTCAACACTATTCGTTGCCCGGAAACAGATAAAGTGCGATTTGCTGTTTCAGTATTGAAGTCAAATGCTTTATTCTGGTGGGAAGTTGAATCGTCTACTAGAACGAATGTGCTACAGACTCTATCTTGGATAGAATTCGTGGATCGATTTAAAAATCAATTTTGCCCCAAAACAGCAGTGAGACAAATGGAGGAAGATTTTCTGAAGTTAGAATAAGGAAATGGAACAGTTAGGGAGTATACTGAAAGATTCATTGAGTACTCTCGTTTTGCCGAACACTATGTGTCAACTGAATCCAGGAAGATAGAGAGGTATATTTGGGGTTTGAAACCCTCAATTAGAGAGTTTGTTATTGCTATGAACCCTAATACCTTTTCGCTTACTGTGGACGCGGCTGAGGTGACCGAACGAAATAAGAATCGGCAATCAGAAGGAAAAGCTATGGAGAAAAGAAAATAGGAAGGACCTTCATCTTTTCGAGGAGCGAAAACTGTGAGATATGATAACCGATCTGAACAAAAGAGCAGTGCGAAAGTTCATCAAGGTAATGATAAGATGGATCCAAGGAAATGTTACAAGTGTGGTGAAGCAGGTCATCTGTCTAGAAATTGCCCAACCAACAAAAGGTGTTTTAATTGAAACTCTTCGGATCATATTCGACCGAATTGCCCCTTACTAAGAAATCCGCAGTTAACAATGGGGAGTAATGCATCGGGTAATCGGGGAAGACCTACTGGGAACCAAGGAGGACAAGGAGGGGCGCGGGGACGATCCTTCCAAATGACCAAGAATGAAGCAGAAGTATCGCCGGATGTAGTAACAAGTACATTTTTCCTGAATTCAATACGTGCTAAGGTGTTATTTGACTCTGGTGCAAACTTTTCGTTTGTATCACCATCGTTTGCTCAAACTGCATGTCTGAATTCTGTGCTGCTTAATGATAAATTAGTAGTTGATACTGCTAATAATCAGGAAACTGTTACTAGTGTATTCAATAACTGTATTATTGTTATTGAAAACTTTGAACTTCCGATCCGGTTATTTCCCATGCCAATGAAAGAATTTGATATAGTAGTGGGTATGGACTGGTTGGCAAAGTATCAGGCTAGTATTGATTGTAATCAAAAAATGATCAGAATTATTCTGCCAGACCAGAGAACAGTTGTTATTTATGGTGACCGGCGGAATCATCACATTAGTATTTTGTCAGTAATGAAAGCCCGTAGAAGTATTCGAAATAAGTGCCAAGGATGTTTGGCATATGTAATTGATTTAAAGAAAGAGAAAGGAAAAGTAGAATTGATTCTGATTGTTAGTGAGTATCCATAAGTTTTTCCGGAAGACTTATCTGGATTACCACCAGATAGAGTTATTGAATTTCGAATTGATCTTATACCCGGAGCTGCATCCGTAGCAAAAGCGCCGTATCGTTTAGCTCCATCTGAACTGAAGGAATTGGTGGCACAATTGAAAGATTTATCTGATAAAGGATTTATTAGGCCTAGCACTTCGCCTTGGGGTGCTCCGGTCTTATTCGTCAAAAAAAAGGATGGGTCTATGAGAATGTGCATAGATTACCATGAACTGAATAAGTTGACAATTAAAAACAAATATCCTTTACCGAGGATTGATGACTTGTTTGATCAACTCGTAGGGGCAAGTTATTTCTCTAAAATCGATTTGAGGTCAGGATATCATCAGCTTAAGGTCAGAGAAGAAGATGTGGCCACAAAGGCATTCAGAACAAGGTACGGGCATCATGAATTCTTAGTTATGCCATTCGGCTTAACTAATGCGCCCGCAGCCTTTATGGATCTGATGAATAGGGTATGTAAGGAATATCTTGATAAATTCGTTATTGTATTTATCGATGATATTCTTATATACTCTAAAACCGAAGAGGAACATGCAAAACATCTTCGTTTGATACTGGAATTGTTGAAAAGAGAAAGGTTGTATGCTAAATTGTCTAAATGTGAGTTCTGGTTAAGAGAAGTTCAATTTTTGGGTCACGTTATTTCAGAATCAGGAGTAAAAGTTGATCTAATGAAAATAGAAGCAGTTGCAAAATGGGAAGCTCCAAAGACTCCGTCTGAAGTTCGTAGCTTTTTGGGTTTGGCCGGTTATTACCGAAAGTTCGTTCAAAACTTTTCTAAGATAGCTGTGTCGTTGACTAAACTGACTCGGAAGAATGTTAAATTCCAGTGGAAAAGAGAACAGCAAGAAGCCTTTCAACTTTTAAAAGATCATCTTTGTAGCGCACCAGTGTTAACTCTACCAGATGGATCTGAAGACTTTGTGGTATACAGTGATGCTTCAAAGTTAGGGTTGGGATGTGTTCTAATGCAAAGAGGGAGAGTGATTTCTTATGCATCAAGGCAACTGAAAGAACATGAAAAGCAATATCCAACTCATGATATGGAGTTAGCTACAGTAATATTTGCTCTGAAAGCCTGGAGACACTATCTTCAGGGAACGAAATGTCAGATTTATACTGACCATAAAAGTTTACAACATTTGTTCAACCAGAAAGATTTAAATATGCGACAACGTCGATGGATCGAATTAGTCAATGATTATGATTGTGAAATTCTCTACCATCCAGGAAAAGCTAATGTGGTGGCTGATGCTTTGAGCAGGAAGGAAAGGAGTGGAACCATCAAGACTGTAGCCATGAGAATGAATTTGATCCCTGATTTTCGTAAGGAAATTTAGAAGTTTCAACAAGAAGCTATGAAAGAAGAATTTATTAAGACAAAGAAGTTGGGTAAAATAATCTCAACCATGGAACAGAATGATGAAGGACTTATGTGCTTTCAAGGGCGAATCTGGGTACCACATTTTGGAGATATCCGAAGTAGGATATTGAACGAAAGTCACAAATCCCGATACTCTATCCATCCAGGCACCAATAAGATGTATCGAGATTTAAAACCTTTTTATTGGTGGCCGGGATTGAAAAGGATATAGCACGGTATGTGGAACAGTGTCTAACATGTTTACAGGTTAAGATTGAACATCAGAAACCTTATGGAAGCCTTCAATCTTTGGAAATACCTGTATGGAAATGGGATCACATCACCATGGATTTTGTTATGAAATTACCACGAACTCCAAGGGGATATGATGCGATTTGGGTAATTGTGGATCGTTTATCTAAATCTGCACATTTTCTACCAATAAGAGAAAGATACTCTTTAGAAAAGCTAGCATAGATTTACATTAAAGAAATTGTTACCAGACACGGTGTTCCCTTGTCTATTATCTCTGATAGAGACAGTCGGTTTACTTCAAAATTCTGGGGAGGATTACAGAAAGCTTTGGGTTCTGAAATTCGATTAAGTGTAAGCTTATCATCCGCAGACTGATGGGCAGAGTGAAAGGACTATTCAGACTCTCGAAGATATGTTGAGAAGTTGTATTATCGATTTTGGAGGATCATGGGAAGATCACTTACCATTGATAGAATTTGCATATAACAACAGTTATCATTCCAGTATCCAAGCGGCACCATATGAAGTATTGTACGGACGTAAATGTCGAACATCGTTGTGTTGGAATGAAGTGGGTGAAAAACAGCTAACGGGTCCTGCAATTGTTCAAAAAACTTCTGAAAAGATTGAACAAATCCGCGAAAGAATCAAAACAGCACAGGATCGCCAGAAAAGTTATGTAGATAATCGTCGGAAATCTATTGAATTTGGTATACGTGATTTCGTATTGTTAAAAGTTTCGCCATGGAAGGGTGTTATCAGATTCGGGAAGAAAGGAAAGCTCAGTCCAATGTATGTTGGGCCGTTCAGAATATGTAAACGAATTGGGCCAGTAGCATATCAGTTAGAGCTGCCAGAAGAGCTGAGTCGGATTCACAACACTTTTCATGTGTCGAATCTACGGAAATGTTTGGCTGATCCGAATCTAGCTGTACCTTTGCCAGAAATTCAGTTAGACAGTGAATTGAATTTTGTGGAAACACCAGAAGCCGTAATTGACAGAAAGATCAGGGTGTTGAGAAACAAAGAGATAAGTCTGGTTAAAGTTCAGTGGAAATTTCACAAAGGACCAGAAGCGACATGGGAATTGGAGTCAAAGATGAGATCAGAATACCCGTGGCTTTTTGATTAAAGGAATTCCGGGACGGAATTCTTTTGAGGGGTGGATAATGTAATAACCGGATCCTGGTTATTATCCAAGGTATTTAATACGTGATTATTTGATTAAATAATTACGTGATTGCATGATAAATTGATACATGCCGGTATGTGAAGTTGTGTATTAACTGAATATATATATATATATATTTTTATGCATAAGATATGTTATGTATGCATATAAAACATGAAGTAGGTATGTATATATGTGTGCCCATGTATGTGTGCATGGTAAATCTAGCATGAGGTGGTAAGGGGTGGAAAGGAAGGCGGTTAGCCGACCTTCCACTTTTAGCAAGTATAAATAGAGGCTTAGCCTCTTYATTTGATTCTTCTTGCTGGTTTTGAGAGAATTGTGTCTTTAAAAGAGAAGTGTGTGYGGATTACAAGTATCAAGATTCAAAAGGRTTRATTTCCAGATTTTGGTTTCAAAAGCTTGTTAAGGTGAGTGGTTCTAAACCTTTTTGTATAAAATTACTACTGGTTTCCATTGCTTATTTCATGCTATTGCTTTTAGAAAGAAACCATGCATTTTGATTGTTGATTAAGTGTTTCTCCGGACATAGAGTGACCGGTAAGTGTTTAAACCGGACAAGCCTTGAAGGGCTTATTGTCCGAACTACTTTTAAACCGGACAAGCCTTGAACGGCTTATTGTCCGGATTGTTTTAAACCGAATAAGCCTTGAGCGGCATATTGTCCGGAGTTTGATAAACCGGTTGAGTGTTGAGCAGTTTATAATTGATAGTATTACTTATCATTTTATACTGAGAAGTAGGAATACGATCACATGGGGAGCGGTTTATTTAAACCGGTCAAGTATTGAGCGGATTGTTGTCCGGACTTGATATCCGTACAAAGTTGATTTTGCTTCCAAGTGTTAAACCGACCAAAGTTTATGTGGTATGATGACCGGACTTGATATCCGGACAAGGTTAGAAACTATTTTCTAAGTGTTTAAATCGGAYGATGCTTGTTCGATGTGTTGACCGGATTGTGGACCGGAGAAGAAATCCGRATAAGTCAAGTTGACCRGATTTGAGATGATGTCTTGTGTTTGGATAAAATTGTTATTTTATTATAAAATAAAGTTTTGATATAAATGATTTTTAGACTGATAACAATTCCAAAGGCTGTGGTCTATTCGGAATTATTTTTATAAATGTTTTGATGAAGTGATAAGGGTGACATATCAAGGAGAGGTGTCCATTTGATATAAGAGTGGCATAACAAGGAGAGGTGTCCATTTGATATAAGGGTGGCATATCAAGGAGAGGTGTACCATGGGATAAGGGTGGCATATCAAGGAGAGGTGTACATTTCATATAAGGGTGGCATTTGTATGTGTGTGGTTTATATAACTCTTTCTATTATATCCTTTAAGACTACYGAGGTCTSGAATCTTTATTTCTTTGTGATTTAAGGATTTAGGATCAAGGTTCTTAATTGGAAATCATAGACAGGATGTTATTGAGGAAAAAAGAACAGGTTTGGTCGGAAACTTTGTTTAAACCTCGTTTGATGAGAAAAGGTTTAAAAGTGGCATTATGTGGAACCCGATTGGTTCAAAGGTATGAAATTTGAATAGCTGCGTAATTAGCCTGAAAAGTGGAAAATGATTTGATATTATGATCTTGTGTATTCATATATTTGTTATATATATGAATAATTGTTTTTATAAAGGTTTTGGTGATCCTTCACCCYGCAATTACATGATTAGGGTAACTCACTAGACTCTTTAGTCTAACCCTCGTTTTTGTGATTTTAAAATATGTATTGCAGGAGGTGTAGAAGGTAAGGGAAAGGGAAAGGGAAAGATGTAATGCTTTTCTTATATGCATTTGGATGAGGATTTGCTTTTGATGGATAGTTTTGTTGATTAGTACAAGATATGTATTTTGAATTTTTGGACCTTGTATTTGGTCATGGTAGATTCTTGTACTAAGGGACCTGAATGGTAAATGAATATGTATTTCTTTGGTTTGAAATATGTGTTACATGCAATATGTGGGTTGGGGCGTTACATTAGGTTTGTTTATAACAATTTAGTTTTTGTTTGGTTGGAATAATTGTAGTTTCACTTTAATGTATGATATTTAGTTCTATTTCGCCTTTTTATTTTTAGTTTTAATATTGTACAGATTTGCAGGTTTTAAATACATGTTTTAAATATTAATTTTAAAATAAATTTAAAATATTAATATTTATATATTTTTCCGGCGGATTTCCGGCGGATCAATCCGCCGGTATTTAAAAAAAAATTAATTCTTTTAGAAATATTATTTAAAAAAATATTAATATTTATATATTTTTCCGGCGGATTTCCGGCGGACTTATCCGCCGGTATTTTTTAAAAAAAAATTAATTCTTTTAGAAAATATTATTTTTTCCGGCGAGAAATATTTCCGGCGGAAATTTCCGCCGGAATTTTTTATTTTTTATTTTTAAAATACTTAGGGATTTGTTAAGTTAATCAAGATTTTATAAATAAACGGGCGAAAAATTTCCGGCGGCCGTATCCGGCGGATTTGGCTGCCGGAAAAAGTGGGTTTTTTGGTAGTGGCTTAGAAATTGGGAGTGTCCTATAAACCCGATTTTGTTGTAGTGAATATCAATGAAGATGTTCACTCACGAACACATAATGCCGTTGCCATATATGTTCACTGATGAACACATAGTTTTCACTAAACATAATAATTTCAATTAATTTTTTTGAGATTGTTTTCATTAATTATCATTTTCAGAAACAACATCATGTGGAGAAGTACACTATAACAAAATTGGGTTTATAGAACACCCCCAATCTTTAAGGGTCCCAATAGACCGTTATATAGGACTTAATTTATAGGAACAAAATATAAAGCGTCCTATCTAAAGGTGTTGTAATAAGTTTATATGACGCTTTTGTGCGTCTTAACAAGTTTTTTATGACATTTTTAATACAAAGTGTCGCATTAGCAACTTTATGGGACACTTTTGAGAAAGTGTCCTATAAACTCAATTTTTTATAGGACATTTGTTTTTATAGGACAGTTTTTCAAATAGTGTCCTATAAATTTGATAATAGGACGCTTTATATTAAAAATGTTCTAAAAAACTTATTACGACGTCAAAAAACATCATATAAACTTATTACAACACCTTTAGATAGGACACTTTATTTTTTGGTCCTATAAACTAAGTACTATAAGGACGTCTATTAGGATCCTTAGAATTTAGGAGTGTCCTATAAACTCGATTTTGTTGTAGTGTAAGTCCTATAAAACGGTTTATTGGGACGCTTAGAGATTAGAAACGTCCTATAAACCCAATGTTATTGTAGTGAGGCATATCAAGAATCAGTGGATCTTCTTGAAGCACTGTTAGCAAGAGGGTTAGATTTTCTTCTACTGATGCATCATATGGAAGTTTCTCCATTTTTTTTCCATTTCTCAAATACACAAAAGACAAAAATTTGGGTTAGATGGTGTTATTTTATGTATAGTGGATTGGAAATTTTGTAATCTATTTCAGAATTTTTTGAGTCAATTTATAGGGAGGTGGGGGAATCATTCCAACTTAAATTTCTTTGAACAAGTCGGTATATTAAGCTTCCCTGCAGTTTCTTTGTTTTTGGCTGAATTGATTTAGAAGTTTGACTGCTGCTCAATTCTAACAAGAGTAATGTTCAAGTTTTGTCCTTGATGTTTGTTCGTTTTAATAATTTTCATCCCTCAACTTCATAAATCAGTTTCATCCCCATCATTTGCCAAATTCCAACAGCTTTCGACCATACGTCTAATGGCCTTCAATTTTTCCGTTAAATATAGAGTATTTTGCTTTAGACTATAAAAAGTATATAAACACTTTCATATTCTAAAACTGTAATTATAATTAAAAAAATTAACATACAATTGAAGATAAATGAAATATGTTACAAATAGATACGAAAAGTATAAATTACAAATTCAAAAATCGTGAATTGCATAACTATATATTATTGACTAGTAATGGTAGATATGAAGAAAAAATTGATGTGATAACAATACTTCAACATTGGTACGGAACTGAAATAGGATTTTTGATATACCTTTTTTTCTTTCTAAAAAGATTTTGTTAAAGTCACATTTTTAATTATTTTAGTTTTATCTAAGAATTTAAAAAACATACGATGCCACATTAACATTTGTCATGGAGTGGTTTACAATATTTGGCAATTCAAGATCACATGATAATTCGATCGTTGTTTTTCTTTTCTTTATTTACTTTTCTCTTGTTTTATTGTTGATCGGATTGCCAAAGATGACCGCTACAAAAAACTTTGTATCTTGACTCGATGAAAATGTGATTATAGACATACAACATACCTGATCAACAAATTGAAGCATACCTAAAAACAACCACCGTATTTGTGCTAAAGCATGCTATTTATATACACTACTAGACGAGGATTTTAGTGACCAAGTTCACCAAGGACCACAATTCATAGGTCACCGCATGCCGAAAAGCCAAAATTCAACATGAGTTAACCGACAAGAACAACCATCGGTAATCCTTCGGTTATGTAAATATTACTAATGGATCACTCACAAATATCAAAATATTGCAATTAAAAAATAGGATTTTTTTTTAAACATCACCATACAATTTGAACTTTTTTATTTTTCAAATTTTAAATTATAACCAGAATCAAGTTCATACACCCTCCATCTCTTAAAAATAATGTAAGTTAACCCCTTAATATCTTTTATTCGCTAATACACCCGCCTCCAAGTTCATACAACCTCCATTTCTTTCAATACATCTCCACCCAAATCAGTCAATCTCCAAATCAATCTCCGACACGAATGTAGATCAAATCCAGTCGATCTCCCCTTTTGTTTTTATTTTGATTTCATCGATCTCCCCTCTAGTTTCTGTGTTGATTTTGTCCATGTGGTTCAACCCCGTAGTTCTATCTTTAATATAACTTGGAAGATATAAAAATTTCATGATAGTGTAAACACAGGAATTTATGTTTATCATCTACCCAGTTTTCTTTAACAGATTGAAATTCAAAGTGGTACGAATCTCCACAGGATGATTGAATATACATTGTTTGAGATTTACCGAAATCTTAACCCATACTTATGTTCTTATACTTAATTTCAGTTTCTGCTTTTCCTAAATCATCCATCTTTTTTAGCAGGTCACCTCAAACTTGAAGCCCCAGAGCTACCTGGTGGTAAAAAAGCAATGCACAAAATCAGTCTTGAGTTACACCATTTTCACATAAAGATGCACCATCAAAATATAAGATTCTTAGATAAATCAAAAGGATCGGCTTTCACTGTTAGCATAAGAGTTCGATTCTAAATTACAATTCTTGTTATACAACAATAGTTACACAAGACCATGGTCAAGTTCATCTTTGAGAACCACCTAAATTTAGAAATGTTTAAAAAAACCAACAATTATTTACATCAAGATGTAAAAAACTAAACCATCCCTCAGTAACACGAAAATTCATAGTTGAATATATACCAAGTATCAACCACAGCAAAAAAAAAAAAAAAACACAAATAATGAAATACTAAACCAGAAATGAATTTTGTAAAAAATCAGATCACACCTGTCATGGCTCTCCATCGTTGTTCCATTTACCGCTTTTATCCTACACAAGGTTAGTGTGCTTTATTTCAGATAAAATTGACAAGGACTCATAATTTTATTCTTTTCAGTATGTGCCTATGTGGATTTCTGCTTACTTTTAGTTAAATGACTACTTTTTTTTTGGTATTTTGTCTACTAAGCAGGTCCGTAGCTAAATATTTACAGGTTTGGGAGATAGAGTAAATCAGACATGGCTATTGATCCATTTGTCTCCTGTGCACGTGAATTTTTGGATTTTTGTCGTTGAGGTGATGGTAGCGTCGGATACTTCTAAGAAAAGCATTAATTCTACAAAATCAGAGGTACTTCAATTGTGGAATTTTTTTGACCTTTGGGGTTTTTCATTTTTGCTTAATGGAGCTCATAATTTCATTCACCGGCTTGGTTTAGAATTGAAGTTAAATTAATCAACTTTCCATATAGAAATCTGTATTACAATTGTAGCCAAATTAGTCCAGCGAAAATAGAATTAAAGCTAAATTATTCATCAACTAAAATAACTTTCTTTGCTTCCAGTTTTGTATTTGACAAGGACTTATAATTTTATAGTTAAATTACTACATCCCGATACATTGTGTTATATGTACATACATATGTTTATGCTTTGTCTTTATGAAAAGATTCAATTGTTTGATGTGTGTATCTTGTATATATGTTTATGTTTCTAAGAAGCACTGACCATGGTTTTGTTTTATCATGTAATTTACTTCGTGCTACTCGTATTCTTGTTAATTTTCTTGTATATTGAGTTATGAATGTATCATGTTAAGTTATAGCTATATAAACCCGTGTTTTAGATCATATTTTATGAATGTATCATGTTAAATTTTAGTTATATAAACCCGTGTTGTATATGACAAAATGTATGAGAGAAAAGATTATATGTTTCTATATAAACCTATCAACTTACATGTAATACCTGTCGGGTATGTGTATGTGTGTGTGTATATATATCAGTGTAATTTTTTTTGAAGTATGTGTTAGTTTAGGAAGTTGACCAATCTTGAGGGGTTAGTTTTGCATAACCCACTTTAACTTTGCAATTTGAATGTTGGACTTGGGCTATGTACGTAGATTAGGTTTTATCTTGTTTAACCCAAACCTAACTCCTCTAATTGTGATAATCGCTAAAGAGAAACCGTAAGAGCTTGGAAGATTCCATCGAGAACCTAGGAGGGAACATGACGGCCAAAAGCAAGCAAGGTTCCATCAATTTCTTGTCGTTTTGAGGTAAGTTTCTATCCCAGTCTCGAATCTATACATTTAGTAGTTGGGTTATAAATTTTGGGAATGTTTAAGAAAGATTTGAGTTGTTCCGGTGACTCGAAAGTCACCGATTCGGTCAATAATAATGGCAGCAGCATGGGGGTTCATTAAATTTGTCAATGAAGCCCCAAAATTGTGCTCTTTTCCCTCTCGAATTTTGTCCTAAAAGTTGCTTATCGTTGGTATCTGTCGTTGCTATTATTTGTTGCTAAGAGAGGGTGTGAATCATCGGGAAAAACAGGTCGAAACGACTTGATATTTTAGTTGAGATGACAGTTGTCTGAACGGCCATCCAAGAGGCTTGGTTTTCTGTTTGGGCTGCTGGTCTGTGTGGGAAAGGGCTGCCCATATAGAAGTTAGGCTATTGATGCATATTCTCCGTGTGTGTGTCATGGTAGTAAGATATACATTTATATATACTTGTTCTTTTCCCCTTAAGCCATGGCTACTGTTTACATATTCACCCTAATTAATTTGTTCCCATTGTAACTACTAGGATTTATAAGTTTTAGTTGGGTTTTAATTATTAGATATTGTTGATCGAATTGGTTTTGTCTTTCATGATCAACTTAACGGTTAGAATTAATAGTGAGTTTGGGTGTCTGCTTAGGTCGGGTATAAAGGAGTAGACTTGAGAATTGATAAGCTTGGTGCAGTTTAAGGTATGGATTCCTACACCTTTTTCGTTCAATTAGCTCGTTTAAATATGTTTATAAACTCGTGAGTTTCGTTTAGCTCATATTTATCCAAATTGTTCGTTACTGCATCTTCCTTTCAATCGTATTTGTTCTACGTTATGTATATATGTATATATATATATATATGTATATATATATATGTATATATATGCATATATACACATACATACATATATGTATATATGTGTGTGTGTGTGTGTGTGGCAAGGACGACTTGTCCTAATCATGATATTTGAGTTATTCGAGTTAGAATAAAAATGTGACTTCTCCAAAAGATCACGTTCGGTAACATTTTGGTATTGATTTTCACCTCTAGATGTACATATGTTAGTAGATGTGATAGGTTACGTACCGTTGAATTTGATCCGCTTAATTGTTACAACTACTTATTCATTCAACATTTTTTTCCAATGCATATGTTGATCATTCATTCAATGTCGATATGTTTTGCTCTTACTCTTAATTGAGACTGTATGACATCACATTCGTTATGACAACTCAATTCTGGGTGACTCGAGCTACTAACCACCTATGGGGGTACCACAAGCACGTCATTGTGGCACCGATGGTGTGACACTAACCGAGGCAATGTGATCACTCCACGACGTCTTCTCTTTTGGTGCTCTGTGAGAGCTATTTTGGTGTGATGGATATTAGATTTAGGAGGCGTATGGGTCGGCCTAGCACATGTGATTTTTTTGTAGGGTGGATGTCGGTGTAGTGTCCAACGCCACATCTCACATTTAGTATGTATGGATCTGCAGTCCAACGTATAGGCCTGTGTGGCCATATGTCTAACACTTATCCCGTTAGTTAATATGTAAGCGTATGCGTTTTTCGAGCTCGATTTGTCCTTTCAAATGCTTTCGTATGATCATGTTATTTGTTGATTTTACTAAGATTTTGGTACTCGTTTGGTTCGATGTCTTGAGATCAATTTTGGCGTGTTTGTATTACCATTTTACTATAATTGTTTATCCGTTCACTGGGCATTTGGCTCAGCCGTGTTTTATTCTATTCCTCACGACCTATAATCAAGGGGGCTGCTAAGTCTTGTGACAGAGAGTAGACTAGGATCTTGGTTTCAAAGGTTTTGAGAGGGTTAGTGCTATGTTATTTCTTTTATTAAAATTTATTCATTTTTTTCTATTAGAATAGATTTTATTTTAGCGTTGCTTTTAGATTTTCATCGAGTTGTTGGAAGATACTGGACGTGGTTTGTTTGGAGACCTTTATTTATTTATTTGAGATATATTCAATTTCGTTATTAGAAGATTTTATTTTATTTTTGGTATTGGGGACTATATTTTGGAGGTTTTATATATCAGCTCCGCTACGTTTTGGAGCGACCTCCCATTCCTTCGGAATAGGGGTGTTACATTACACAAGGTTTTATTCTATTAAAGTTGATTCTTTCTTGTGTGCTAATTATCGATGGACGAGAAGATACAACACGTAACGTAGACATAAGAAGCAATCAAATGTTTTCTAGAGAGTTGCATAGAAGAGGTAATATATTTACTATATTCATATTAATAACTATTTTGTTTATTATTTTTTCAGATAAAATTATCTATGTGATGTTGTGTATATGAGAACTCGAGGATTTATGGCACCGTATCGTAATATTAGATATTGGCTTGGATATTTTCGTTGTCGACGTGCAATGAACAAGTATGAAAAGTTTAATCATTCTCATGCAAAACTTAGAAATGTTATTAAACGTGCTTATGGTGTCCTAAAAGCACGTTTTCCAATACTTAAGAAAATGACATTGTTTTCACTTGAGGTTCAAAGAGACGTTTAATGCAACATGTTTCGTGATTCACAACTTCATACGAAAGAATGGTTTAAGTGATGAGTTATTTTATGAATATGATCAAACCATTGAGCAAGGGGACGATGGTAAGGATGAGTCTGAAGGGGTTCAATCGCATAAGAGTACCGTTGACAAAACATATATGGCTAGTTTAAGAGAAGAAATTGTGACAAAACATATATGGCTAGTTTAGGGATAAAATAGAAAATTATACATATTCAGACTTTTGTCAGTTCACAAAAACAGTCTTATTGATTAAGATTTTAGAATTCAGCACCACCTCTTATCAATCAGAAGTGTAATAAGATTTCATACTTCAACACCTCTTAGAGAAAAAACGCCACTTTAGGGTGTGTTTGTTAGAGGGTGTAGTCTAATTGATTGATTCAGTCAGACATGATCGTGTTTGACAGAAAAAAAAACTAGCAGGTCTGAATGGTTAAAGAAGTCTGATTCGTTGCACCAACAATCAATCTCCCAAACCATTCGGATCCCATCTTTCCCATATTGCCCCCCATTTCTCGCTTATGGTTTAATGTTTGATTTCCATATTGTTTAAGGAATGATTGTATAACAGAAAGTGGATCACATAAGTAATCTTTAGAACTAGTGATTAAGGTATTAATTGGTTGATTTTGATAATGTTCTAAAAGACGTGTCATTGTGTGAAATAGTGTAAAGCGCATCTATAGCGGTTCTGTAATGCATGGCTCATGCCATTATGCCCCGCGGTGTCTATTTTCTACAAGGCACCACTTAATAAAAAATGTTTTGTTAGTATTTTTACCCTGTGTGTTTTTACATTTTCAATTTAGATTTTACACTTTTGATCATTTACCTAATCACATCACTCATAGTTTCACGATTCACACACGTCATGGACTCATGATTAAAACGAAGTTGTAAAATTACCTTTTTCAATTTTATTTTAAAATTTTAATCAAATACTATTTACATAATACTAATATATATATATATATATATATATTTTTTTTTTTCTTCTTATAATATCTTTGAATAATATACAGAAAACGTATATGTATATGTAGATTTATATATGATACACAAATTCACCGCCTTATGTCACGCTTTGAAAAATGCCTCATCCTCGTCGTGGCATGTAAGGCTTGAGGCTTAACCAAGCAACCACACTACACCTCAAGCCATTGAAAATCTTGGTTCTTTATAATAACATTGCAAACTCATTGTTTAGAACCATCACTAATGAGAGTTAGGGCCTCTTCGGTTGTAGCTTAACGAGCTATATGACATGTATGGCTTATTTGACAAGCAATACATAAGTGTTCGAAAATGGCTTAATGGTCTAGCAAAGGGCTTATTCGCTCAGCCCATAAAGTAGAGTCATATGTACTCAGCCCACCCTTTTATCTCAGTACCCTTCTAAAACACGCTTCCCTTCTCCTTGAATCCATTTATCCATCATGCTCTCCCTCCTCCATAGATCTGCTGCTCTATCCTCCTTCTACTGCCCTCACCATCATCATCCCTCTTCTACTACCCTCATCATCATCGTCTCTCTCCTATTACCCTCATCATCATCGTCTCTCTCCTACTACCCTCACTGTCATCGTCTCTCTCCTTATGCGCTTGATATGTTGTAGATTTGTTTCCATTCCAAAACTTCAAGTATATACGTGGAGATAAAACGGTGTAATCGACCTGATCTTTCTCTAAAATCAATCGATCCCTTAACACCCTTTCAAATTGACCCTCGATTGATCCATCCATCCCTAAACACCTTCTCAGATCGACCCTCGTCATCTCTAAAATCTATTTGCTCCTCCCTAAAATCGATATGCTCTTTCTCTAAAATCACTTTGGTCATCTGCGATCAGTTGGTCTCTGAAATCGATATGGTCCTCCTTGAGGTCGATCTTTTCACTACAAGAAGAAGGAGTTTTAGAGAAGAAATCTTCAGAGAAGCTTTTAGAAGTGTATCTAAAGCTCCATTATAGAGAAGGATTTAAAAGACAAAAATGAGAAATGTAACTAAAGGTTGGACGACATTTAAAGAAAGATTTATAGTCTAATTATACGGTGTAAGAAATGTYGTTAAAAGTTTTAGAGAAGCTTTTTATAAAAAAATGTCTCTAAAAAGTTGCATCATTTTTAGAAACACTTTTTTAAGCTTCTCTAAAGATTAATAAAAAATTAAGATTTTTAAAAATTAATAAAAATGTTTAATTACCCTTAAAAATATATCTAAAAAATTTATATTAAAAAATAAATAAAT
>NW_020200901.1:44009-45523 GCF_001531365.2 Cynara cardunculus var. scolymus
TTAAAGAGTCCTATTAAAGTTTAAAATAATATAAATAATATTGTATTTATATTTATTTAATTTAAAATTAATAGATATTTTTCTTAATTTAATTTTAAAGAGTCCCAACATCAGATCCATCACTAATTAAAAGTCCAATAAAAAATCTTTTAATTTTAAAAAGCCCAACATCAAATTGGATTTGGAGGGTTTATGTGAACTGACGGACCCCAAACAAATAGAAACACCCACTATAAATAACTTATGGAATTCACCCAACTTTTACACGATTTGCCTTCAAAAAGAAGCAGCACACCATATTTCTCCATAAAAATCACCGTTTTCTTTTGAAATGCTTCCATGGAAGTCTACTGGGATCCTTCCTCAAACAGACGATTGCAGGTATATATTTCTCTCTTCCTCTCTATTTTCGATCTCCGGCTTTCAATCTTCTGATACGTAACCAAGTTTTACGTCATTTGGTTCGATCATGTAGTTGGGGGATATTAGAAGAAACGTTTTCGGCAACCTGACGGACCTTAGTCATCGGCAACCTCCAAAAACATCGTCTCCGAGAGGAATAGAAGGAAGAAGCTGAATGTTAGGGCAGTGGTCCCTAATATTAGTAAGGTATGATTTGTTGACTGCACTATGCGGATCTTCATCTAAGCCCATTGCTTCTCCATTTCCCCTCACGTTGCTACTGCTCCATTTTGTCAATGCATCTCATCTGGTACCTTCCATTTTCTTTTCATTCTTTAATTAGAGACGAAGAGGAATCTCATGCTTACATACTTGTAACAAGAGATTTGCTATATTAAATAGAGGTGGATTCTATGATCTTCTTTTTGGWAGGATTTTGTGTGTAGATAGATGTTCATGTAGAAGTAGAGGAAGAAAGTTTTMTGTGTTAATTCAATATATGCATATTAGGTGTTTGATAAAATACCTCAATGATAATCAACGCTTTTATTTTCTTTCCCAAACCCATAGGCTTCAAAGTTACTGTTGTTTTCATGGGGTCTTGATCTTTAAAACCACCCARCTATTTTGCATATTTACTGTAACTTGGGGTGTTGTGGAAGAGAGTATATTTTCTTGAGGTCTTCCCTTTTACTTCTCTTACCATTAGTATTGTTTATTTGTGAATGAGCTACTACTTGTACCACCTATCATGAATTATATATAAATGTTTTGATCCAAGTTTTTTATTTCACAATATGATATGGCAATTTATTTGTTGTAATTTATATTTGCAAAGCCATATACATAAAAGGTAATATATTACTTCAAATCGTAATATATAATCGCAAAGCAAGTAGCTGTCAATAAGGTATTTTGGGTTTCATTTTTGCTTTTGTTGTTTTCTACTTCTCTCTGGTTCCTTTCATTAATGATAAACTCTCTGTTGGGTTTCTGGTCAATACTCTGTGTTGGATCATTTTCAGAAAATCAGTGAAAGAAATAAGACTAGTAGGGTGATCAGTGATGCATCGGATTGTAATCGAGATGAAAATCTTCTGAACAAAAAATAC
>NW_020200901.1:45828-48179 GCF_001531365.2 Cynara cardunculus var. scolymus
TCAGATGGACAAATTGAAGTCTTCACCAAATGTGATCATTCTGACTACATCCAACATAACAGCTGCTATTGGTAGGTTTTAAATCTTAAATCCCTGAAAGTTCACCATATTGTGTCACTTTTATAGTACACAGTCAAGGCACCTTCATACTGAAATCTTTAATATATATATATAGTACACAGTCAAGATGCATTGTCTGTCTCCAGATTCAGATTTTATTATTTTCTTTTTGACTTTAGCACCATAAGAAGGACTTTGCATTATTAGTAGAAACGTATTTATATTTTCCAAATAATTKTAAAGAATTACAATTTCCAATGCTTGATATGAATTGTGATCAATTCATATGACATCAATTCTTGGACATTAGATATGAATTRTGATGACTAGTTACAAAGAGGCAATGCGTAATGATGTTGAAGTTATTCAGCTACATTGAAGAACTAAATCCCATGGTTAAGAACTTCCAAACTTACTATTGACGAGGTTGAAACACTTTGTTTTACCTATGAAATCACTACCAACCGGCATCTAGAATTTTAGATTGTCAATTGCTTTTTTGACGGTATGTATCTTGTCATTGTGTGTTATTAATATTATAACTATAGTCATGTGCTAATTTTTTTTTAATTTCTCTAAAAAAGCTTTTGTACATGATATTTAGAAAGAAGGAGGCCAGCTATAAGTGTTTGGAATAAGGACTATCTTTGTCGTCGAGAATATTTAGAGCTAAATGATGGAGGATTTGGAACATGGCCATTCATTCGGCATGAGGGCATGCATGAAGACAGATCGTGGCCAGACGTATTTGCTGAAAGAAGTGTGAATCCAAAGGTTTCATCGAAATCAAAGCTGCAAGTATCTGTTTGTTTCAATATGTATGTTATAACTTTCTGGTATACAATGCTTACACATATGCACTACATTAAGAAAATTAGGGGATTCACTGAGATCACCTTACGTTAAGAGATGCCTAGAGATCGATACGATAGAGATAACAATATAGGAGAAAATATATTCTTGGATAAATGTTGTCGTAGAGCAAATCTGGTATGTACATACACGTTTTATCTGTTTTTTCATCAGAAAAGCATCCTACCTTTAGAGCTTTCTCCCGAAGGATGTCCAACGTCTTTGGTAAGGTACTTTTCGACATTCAAGCCCTTCTCTCATCAAATAAATAAATTATATGCATGTATTCTTCTAATCTAATCTTTTGGTCTCAGGGCATAATGGAATAGAAACATTGGATGCTTRGAAACTGAATCCTGCTTYGGAATGATGTGATGTGGTATGGATATTTGTCAAAACTGTTTATGTGCATTCATACAAGGCTCTCATCCAYGCAACATACTCCAAGTGGTAAATCGTTAATGCTTGAGCAGTTGTCGCCATTCTTGCACTTGAAACCTCMATAGATGTATGCAAGATGCTTAAATGACATATCACAATATATAGTTATGCTCCCTATGATAGCTTTCATATCTTGTTATATTCTTATTAAAGAGGAGGTTGAGCCATTTAATTTGTCAAGAGTCCAAAATTACCAAGACAACTTTTTCTGGGAGATCTTGATATCACAACAGTTCCTTGGCTCCTTGCTCCATGATTTAATGTACATACAACTTGTACGACGTGAAGTTTGTTTGTGGCTTTACTTATCTTGGATAAGTAGTTTATTGATGTAAAACTCTAAGTCATCAACTCATGCATTTGACATTGTAAAGAGACTGGTTAATCAAACCTCATTTTTATTGAGAACCCGGGGAACTAAGATAACCAAAGGGACTTTGGCCTACTAGTATCTAGGCTTGTATAACTCATGTGATCCAGATTCGGACAATGCTCTTAAGTCGTTGAGCCAAGCATGTCGTACGTCCTTGCTTTGACCAAACCTGAATCACATATGATTTTTAGTCGTTTTATCTTATTTACCATGTTCTCATTTAAAACTCTCTCTCTTTCTCTCTCTCTCTCTCTCTCTATATATATATATATATATATATATATGGTTTTTCCATGTTAGCAATTTTATTGACGATTGAGCCACACCGAGATGTCTAATCGACTTGCTTTAACAGAGTCCGAGCTTGCTTCAACCAAATCTGAGCTCTTTCTTATGAAGGATGGAGTTGCTGAGTTGCGACAAATGGTGAGGTCAATTGCATCTGGCCTGTCAGTTCCAAGTTTTTCATCCTCATTAACTATTCAAGACCAACGTTSGGAGAYTCAAAGATCGTTAAACATGCTATGATGATTTTGGATTTTTTTTTTGTTGATAAATTTAGACGATATATGAAATTGTTGGATATTAAATTTGGATGGTTTTTATATATATTAAATTGTTTTGA
>NW_020200901.1:48679-57099 GCF_001531365.2 Cynara cardunculus var. scolymus
CATTATCTTCTCTAAAAGCATCTTTTAGAAACTCTTACAAACCGTCACAAATACTTGAAAAGTGTCACTAATATATATACTTTTAGAGAAGCTTTGCATAAAAAATTGACTAACCTTTAGAGAAGTTTTGAAAGTGTATCTAAAGCTTCAAATAAGCGTCTCTAATGGCTAACAAAAACACACCCTCCGAAAACCCTCTCTAAAACCTTTACCTACCGCTACACARAGAAGCTCTTTGACAAAATTGAAAAGCTTATCTAAAGGCTTTAGAGAAGCTTTTAAGACTTTTAAATACAAAACAATACCTTCTCTGAAGGTCATTTTTCTTGTAGTGTTTCCTCTTGTTCCCTGCTTCTCTCACCCTCTCCATTTCTCGCTAGTAATGCGATTGGTGTTGCTACTGCTATTAGTAATTTAATTCATGGTGTGTGATGATTTTTTGTATTGTGGTTAGTAATTTCATTTGTTTTAGTAATTTCATTCATGATTTTGGTGTTTCCGCTCTTCTAAATTCTAAAATCAATGGGGAAGAAGAGGAACAAAAAGAACGATTTCTCGATAGTAATGGGTTTGGTGTTGCTGTTGTTAGTGATTTAATTTAAACGTTTAAAGGTAAACCGAGAATTAAGATGAGCAAAAAGATGACAAATTGTAAAAGGTTTTTTATTCACAAAAAATATAAACCGAGGGATTTTAAATGGTCATTTATGACATGCATGATTCAACATAACAAACAAACAACATTTTATATTATATCATATAGACAACTTTATTAATACAAAGTACAAACAACTTTATCTATACGTATTTTACTGGAAAATGAACTGAACATCCCTTTAGTATTTTACTAAATGGTGTTCGTTAGACATTCATTAATCAAGTTAGTTAATAACAACCGTTAGTGTTATTTTCATGTAATATTGAAGAATCATTAATGTGTCTACACCATGAAAATAGCTAATATTGAATTGGAAAACTATTGGTTCTAGTGATCATCCTCCTTTTCAAAATACTTATTATCAAAATAAATGATGTTCGTTTGAAAAGCTTTTTCTTACCGATATCAACATTAAAATTAGGAACTTTAAGTTAGCTCATGTAGTCTAGATTTGAGTAATTTAATTCTTAGTCGTTTAGCTTGATGATGTGTTTATCACTAATTTCTCTCTTTGTTATTTGTTTTCCGGTTCGTTTTAATAAAAAAAATTTAATTAAAAGGAGACCAGAAAACAATGTTTTATCTAGTTTGTGATCATAAGCGGATTTGTGCTTATACTATCATCTCTGCGTGTTCGACCCATATGCTAGCTACTACATCGTATGTTTACGTCCCTTTGTTTTATTCTGAACTGAACTATGTTGATTGATTTCAATAATACAAGAGCTTCGTTTATCAGTTTCTCATATCGTTCAGGTGTGATAATTATTGGGTTAAGAATAAGAATGATAGAGGTTTCAGATTATACATATAAACTTTTCTTACTACTTCATTAACACCACAATGTTCAGTACATATATATATATACACACACACACACACAAAAACACATGTTGAACCGTTGTGACTCTTCAAAGTCAATGGTTATGTAACTGCCATTTAAAACAAGCTTCAAAGTAAGGGTTATGGTTCATCTTTTTCATACAATTTAGTTTTATAAACCCATTTCACTCCTATGGGTTTATGCCCCTTAGGAAGATCGACCAAGTCCCATGTATCATTCTTCATGATCAATTTTATCTCGTCATCCATTGCATCTCTCCACTTCTTTTCTTTACAAACTTCTTCAAAATATACAGGATCTGCATCAGCAAATAACACAAAGTCTACCGTACTATCAAAGTCCAATCTTTGAATGGTCTCTAATAAAGCTCTCATGCCTCTCGTTTTTGTTGGTGGTGTCTAAGAGGATGAGGATAAATTTGATCCTTATGGAGTTGAACTTGAAAAGGAAATAATATTAGCAGTTGAGATATCAGGCTCTTCATTGTGATCATTATCATGAACAACTTCTTCCTCAATAATGGGAATAATATCATTATCGTTAAAGTTTGATCCTTCCAGGTCTTATCCTCATCGAAGATCACATCCGTGCTGATGATTACTTTACAGGTTTGTGGGTTGTAGAGTTTATAAGCCTTGGCGTGTCCACTATATCCTATAAATATGGTTTTCTCTGATTTTTCATCCAGTTTGCCTCTTCTTTGATCAGGGATATGAGAGTAGGCCAAATATCCAAAAAACTTGAGATGAGAAACACCGAGCTTAAACTAACTCCAAGTTTCCTGCAATTTGATGTTCGAAAGGCTTTTTCTAGACGCATGATTCAAAAGATAAGTTGCACAAGCAACCGCCTCAGCTTAGAATATGTTTGATAATTTCTTTGCTTTCAACATGCTATGTGCCATTTCAGAAGTGTTTGATTCTTTCCTTCAGCTGGGGCATGTAATGTGTGGTTAACTAGTGATGTTTTCCTTGTTCTTCTAAGAAATCTTGAAAATATAGTGCATTGTATTCCCCACCGCAATTTGATCTCAAGGTTTGATCTTTTGATCACTTTGTTTCTCAACAAGGGCTTTGAAAACTTTGAATGAACTAAAGACTTCGGATTTCTCTTTGAGAAAGTAGACCCACATTTTTCTGCTAAAATAATCTATAAAGGTGAGGAAGTACCTGCTACCACCGATGGAGACTGTCCTCATGGGACCGCATACTATACGTCAGAGTGAACGAGTTCTAACTGCTTTGATGCCCCCATAACTTATCATTAGAAAAGGATTCGCTTGCATGTTTACCCAGAGTGCAAGGCTCGCAAACGTGATCAACTTTAGTTACGCTTGGTAATCCATGAACCATGTTATGTTTGTCCATAGGAGTAACAAGTCATAATTCATGTGACCATACCATAAATGCCACAAAAGTAACTCTTTTTGACTGTTTCGTGATAAGAGAAAAAGATGTATCTTTATGAAATTTTAAAGGGAACATTTTGTTAAATGTCATGTGAACCGTTCCATGTAATTTTTTGTTCATTTCTTTGAGTTCACATGCATTATTTTTGAAGTGTACATCATATCCCTTCAAGAGCAATTGTCCCACACTTAACAAGTTGTGCTTTAAACCTGGAAGAAAGTCAACATTAGGTATCTTCTTTTCACCATATTTTGTTTTGACCAAGATCAGCCCACATCCTTGTACACCGAGACTTTTTGTCATCTCCTGTACGTACTTCCTTTTTAAGAGATTCCCCATCATTGAGAATAGATGCTTATTTTCCATCATGTGGATACTACAACCACTGGTCCAAGTACCAGGCCTCTTTTGGTGATGTCTCTTGTATACTCAACATCATAAAAATGGTGTCATTTTCTTCTTTATTGTCTTCTCTATGCATAAACTTCTTCCCCTCTCTACTGCAATCCTTTTTCTACAAAATTTTATCATGTGTCAAACTTTCGACAGTTGTAGCATTGAATCTGTGATAGGGTTTACCCCGTCCTTTGCCTTTGTATGTAGTCTCAGTTTGATTGTCCTTAGTGTGTTCTTCGCTAATGTTTTCTTGATTAGTTCCTTGTAATTGAAATGCATGTTAGATGTTGATGAATCAAACTGTCTCATTGTTAATTCATGTGATCGTGAAGTTCCCAACAAATTTTCTAAGGACATGGTTGAGAGATATTTAGATTCTTTGATGGCAACCACAATATACTCGAATTTCTTTGTTAGACCACAAAGGATCTTTTCAATTACCCTTTTGTCTTCAATAGTTTCTCCATTTAATAGAGGAATCACACGATTGTAGTATTGTTCCACTAATTTCATTTCCTTCATCTTAATGTAATCGAATTCACATCTTAGCATTTGAAGTCTAACTACTTTCACCCTTACTTCCCCCCGATATGTTCTATATAACATATCCCATGTTTGTCTAGACGATGTGGAGGATGACATCCTTTTGAAAATGACTTAATCTACTGCTTGGTAGATGAAAAATAACGCTTTTGTCTTTCTTCTTGGTTTCCTTCAATTCTGTAAGTTGTTGTGATATGAAGGTTGTTTGATATTTGGGTTCATCATATCCATTCTTAACTATGCTCCAGAGATCTTGTGATTCATATAGCACTTTCGTCCGTTGTTATTGGTTGATCGGCTCTCTACTACTATGTTGGGTTAAGAATATGAATGAAAGAATTTTCAGATTATACACAAAATTTTCTCATTACTTCATTAACACACAACATTCAATACATATGATATACATTCATTTGTCTTATTTTAGTAAATAACATTAATTATCTAAAATGATTGGCTCATATTGGACCTTGCAGTTACCACAAACTATCTAGTTCTCATTTGATTAAGCCTATATATATATAGGTCTAATCAAAAGAAAACTAATTAGTTTGTGGTAACCGTGAGATCTAATCTCAACCACAAATCAATAGATAAATTAGGAAATTTATAATTTTGGTAATTTTGAATTAAAATTTTAATACAAGAACATTTTAGGTATTTTCTCTCATCTCTTCTCTCTCTGTCCCCCCGGTGGTATCACAATGCATCTTATATGTGCTTGAATATCAAACTGAGGTTGTTTGTGAGGTCGATCGAAGATGTAACACATTGGTATCACATATATGTGATTGGGTATCACAATGTGTCTTTTGTTTAACATAGTCAATATTTTTAGTTATCACAGTGGTATGAACGACAGTGGCCGGAGGACGGGGGACAGAGAGAGGAGAGAAAATACCTAAAATGTCCTTACATTAAAATTTTAATTCAAAATTACCAAAATTATAAATTTCTTAATTTATCTATTGATTTGTGGTTGAGATTGGATCTCATGGTTACCACAAATTAGTCAGTTCTCCCTTGAATGGACCCATATATATATATATATATATATATATATATATATATATATAGATTTGGGATCATGTGAGACCAATAGTTTTTCGTAAGACCCGTAAGACCAATTCTCAACCATTGGATTAGATTTACAATCGTCAGATCTAAACATTCATAAACGCCACGAGACTTTTTAATAATTACAAAATTGCCACCTTGCAATTTTAGACAATTAGATCATTAGATTACAAAGCTGATGAATGAACATAAATTGGTCTTACGGGTTTCACGAAAAACTCTTGCTCTCACGTAAACTCAATCATATATATATATATATATATATATATATATTTAAATATATTTTATAGACACACGTTGAACCGTTATGACTCTTCAAAGTCAACGGTTATTTAAGTGCCATTAATATTACTAAAGTCTGGCTTATAATTATTTATAACAATAATGTTGTTGCTACATATTTAGAAACCAATTCAGTTCTTCATCAACAAACTAGAGAGAGGGAGGGAGGGAGAATGAGAGATCTTCATATTTCATTGGGGACATGGTCTTATTCAGATCCCTCATGGTTCACTATGTTTTTTCTATGAGCAACTTGTTGACGTATAAACCAACACTATCTTTACACTTTGATTTCTACACCTGCATCTCAACTTTCGTTATGCACGTACTATATTTCATTATTGTGCAACAAATAGTTTAAGTGGAATAACTAGCTCTCTCTCTCTCTCTCTCTACTCTCCTTCTCTCTCTAGTTTTGTGGATCTTCAATGGTGAGAGTTGAGGCTTTGAGAGGGTGATGGCGTGTCAGAGGGAGGGTGAGAATAGCAAATATGGTGGTTAACGATGGCAGATAAATTTGCTGTAAATACAAGTATAGAGGTTTAAATAAAGAAATGACAGAATTCAGTTCTTCTTATTTAATCACTGCATGCTGAAATAACCATCAATAACAAAGGTTTTTTTCCTCTTGTGAGGAAATACACACAAATTTAAGACTTGAACGGCTAAATATTTTACAAGATACATAAATTTGAACATCGTTTATGACGATTAGACTTAACGGAGGACCGGGACCGGGACCGACAAAGGACCGGCCCGGGACCGGGACCGGGACCGGTTATGGGACCGAAAACCGGGACCGGTTGAGGTTTTTAGTAGTTTCGGGGGACCGTCGGTAGCTAAGCTTTATGATCTTCTTTGTTATTGCCATCAGCAGAAGCATGTATCGCCCAACCACAAGAGTCATCAACCCTATCCACACAAACACAATGATAACTGACAGAGGTCTAATTGTCTTAGCCTGATGTAGTGGTGTTGTAACCGTTATGGAAACATAATAAGTGATTGACATCGACGTGGTAGCAATCCACATGATAACTATCATAATCCCTGTGGAAACATGTCCACGATGCTTCGAGAAATGCAATCCACTAATAAGCAACAAGATGATGCTAAGAGTCGAAAGAAAACCCACCGTGTTGCTAATCAGAAAGATATGGTGTAAAACTGGATGATGCCAAACACCACTCGGAGGATTAGTACCTACTTGAAAGGCCATGGTTGCTATGAATGATGCCACAACCATCAAAGTGTCTCGCTTCTTGTACAACCAGTCTTCTCTATTCTTTTGGCTAATAGGCGGGAACAGGTTCTTATTATCTGAACTCATTTTGCTTATCCATTTTTGAGGAATTTTTTCTATCAAACCTTCTGTTTCTGGCTCAACAGCATCTGCTCGTGTTAGGGATCGTATGATTTGTCTATCTTTCACATCTTTTGGACCTTGAGCCAATATATCCATAGATGTTTCCCTATTTGTGTTTGATGCATTCACTTCTATTGTTGTATTAAGTAGCAAGAAGTTTATGGTCTAACAAATATTCAAAATAATGAATTAGTCATAATCGATAAACAAATCTTGCGAGTACGAAATAAAAAGGCAATCTTTTTCCCAAGAATTATAATACATATATATATATATAATTACATATATATATATATATATGATGGAAAAAATATTAGTATAAATACCTCAATTTGTTTGTCGGCCACAGCTAGGTGTAGTATATTATTGCCATCACCATCCTTAGAGTTTACAAACTCATGATCACCCAAACTCTCCACCAACAACTTCAAAACCTCCAGCTGGTTATGCTTCACACACAAGTGCAAGATGGTCTCCTGCTCCACCATGGCCCTAGCTGCATGTGGTTGAGCTTGCAGCAGCTCTTTCACAACTTCATAACGTCCTTTAATGGCTGCAAGATGGAGAGGGTTTCTCCCATCACTATCACGTGCAAGGCACGTCTCAGGGTAAGCCGATAACAACGCCTTAACTATTTCCACGTGCCCCTTTGCAGATGCTATATGAAGGGGCAAGCGTCTTTGTGAATCAGACTCTCCGGCAAGCTGCGGCTTTCGACTTAGGATCTCGTTGACAAAGTCGAAATGTCCAAGCATTGACGCCACGTGTACAGGCATGTTGTCACTACGGTTTACAGTAACTCTATCAAGAATCAATGGATCTTCTTGAAGCAATATTTGCAAGAGGGTTACATTTCCTTCTACCGAGGCATAAAAAAGAAGTCCCTCCACTCTCTCCATGTCTCAAATGTACAGAACACAAGAAGGTACACAGAACACAAAAAGTTTAGATTAGATGATGTTATTTTATACATGAACGCAATCTCTGCTTAGAAGATTTTTCTTAAGTTGATAGTTCCACGTGACTTTTTTTTATCCCTTCATTTGGAAAAGTGGTTATCTTTCTAGACGTCTTTATCAAAATTATTAAGACATGATGGATTATTGGAATCGGAATTGAAACTGGAACTATTATATAAAATGATCACTTTCTCGTATAGGATCCTATTCAGGTTAATAAAAAAATGATTTCTTTCAATTTGTGACAATAATTCAACAGGGTATGTTTATTTTGTCTTTTTCACAGCTTGGTATTTGTCAAATTTATACTATCATAATTTGCGGCTTTGCTGATCAAATGAAAAATAGTGGGATAGTTTCGTAACTTTTACGAATAGGCGACAAACAAGTGCACATGTGAACTCATAAGGGCATTATATGAACCCATAGTTCATATGTGAACCAGTTAATTAGTTCATATGTGAATCAATTAATTTGTTCATATATGAATCACACGGGTTCATATGTGAATATACACGGGTTTACATATGAACATATAGTTCATATTGGAATCACATGGGTTCACATATTCACTTGTTTTGCCCCATATTGTAAAAGTTACAAACTACCTATCTATCTTATGCACACCATGCGAGGAATTATCCGGTCCTTCACAGTCAAAACTATAAATCTTGAACAGATGAAAGGCTATAAACACTTCTATACTTCTCAACTGAATCTATAGTTATATATATATAGGGGTAAGATCAAATGTTAACCAAARWTTTTDTGTTAACTTTGTTAACCGATCTTGGCCATTCAATCTTTCAATAAACGGTTGTGATTAATCATGATAAAAACTTATTTTTTTAAATTTAAAATTGCATAAAGATAAGTGAACAATGTT
>NW_020200901.1:58659-62425 GCF_001531365.2 Cynara cardunculus var. scolymus
AATGATTATACTAATTATATTTTAGATTTTTTTATATTTAAAATGAGATGTTTATTCTGTATTTGATTGTGTTTATCTGCAGTTAGTTACACGAATTCAGATATGAATTGAAATCGGATAGGGATAAAATCGTTTAGGAATGAACGAGATTAAGAGTTTTTAAGAGTTTTAAGAGTTTTTAAAAGTTTTAGCCAATCTTTTTATAAGATAGTATATATATATACACACACACACACACACACACGTGCATGCCGTCCAGAAATGTGCATACCGTCTAGATGAATGGTTATCAGAATGCTCATGAATTTTTAAAATAAACCTCTCTCTGTTTGTTTGTGTGTGTGTATATATATATATATATATATATATATAGGGGCACGTTCAAATGAAAACCGTGCATTTCTAAGAAACCGTGTAATGTCGACCAATTGGAAAATTCCTTTTTTTTCTAATTAAATTTAATCAATAAGGGTATTTCGGTCATTTACAATATTTTTTATTAAATATGAAAGTTATTAATAAATCTTAATTAAGAAAACGTAATAAAAGAAATTATATAAATGGTAACATTTAAATATTTAATTATATTAAAATTTTGGATTTCATATATTGTCGTGAGTTATAATCAGGAAACGTGTCTTGATGAAACAATTGAATTATAGAATAAAATCATCAAAACGTAGATGAACAAAAAAAAATCCACAAAATGAAACAGGTTTCATGAACGTGAAACCGGTTCATGTTGCAAAGAAATTAGGTAAACCGAAACATTTTTTTTGGTGAACCCGTTGCATTGATGGTGTAGTTAATCCTTTTTTTATGAGAAGCAAAAATGAAACCGGTGCATTTTGAAAAAAAATATGAAAAGGAAAATGAAACAGGTTTTATGAACGTGAAACCGGTTCATGTTGCAAATAAATTAGGTGAACCAAAACATTTTTATGGTRAAACCGTTGCATTGATGGTGTAGTTGATCCATTTTGTTGATGAAAATGAAAATGAAACCGGTGCATTTTGAAAATAAATTATGAAAAGGAAAATGAAACAGGTTTCATGAACGTGAAACCGGGTCTTGTTGCGAATAAATTATGTGAACCAAAACATTTTCATGGTGAAACCAATTTCGTTCATATAATGTAATTCAAAATTTAAAACGATTCACTTCATATAATTGAATATGGTGTGCTATATTCATTTTTTTATTATATGTTTTATTGATGGATGTGATTTAAAGTTAAAAATAATATATTGCTTTAAAAATTGAAAATGGTGTCATTAATATCTAGAAAGATGTTACCAAATGTTAAATTTTGTTTACCATTTTTGTCCTTACTGTTGAAATAAAATAAATTTTTAATATATATATATATATTTTTTTAATTTCCTAAAATAAAGTAAACTAATATTGGTCATTGATCAAGAAAATGGATGGATGAGATTGGTTTACACGGTTTACACAAATGGGGCAGGTTTTTATTTGAACGTTCCTCTCTATATATAGGGGCACATTCAAGGGATAACTGATTAGTTTGTGCTAACTGTGAGATCCAATCTCAACAACAAATCAACAGATAAATTAAGAAATTAATAATTATGGTAGTTTGAGTTAAAATTATAATTAGAATGCTTTTTAGGTATTTTTAAAAAACTCATCTCTCCGACCTCCGATCTCCGGCCTCCGGTGAAATCGGAGAGGAGAGAGAGGAGAGATGAGAGAGGAGAGAGGAGAGAGAAGTTTTTTAAAAATACCTAAAAAGCCTTCTAATTATAATTTTAACTCAAATTACCATAATTATTAATTTCATAATTTATCCGTTGATTTGTGGTTGAGATTGGACCTCATAGTTAACACAAACTAATCAGTTCTCATTTGATTAGACCCAGTATATATATATATATATATATATAGCATAAGATTTAAATAAAAAGAGTGATATCGTAAGAATGTAAAAAAAAACTAAATAAAAGTTCATATGTGAATTGTTAAAAGAAAATTAATTTAAATATACTCCATGTGAATCCAATGCATTCTCCTTGTATATAGAAAATTCAAAAATCGTTAACCATTACCTCAATAACAATAATAGCATAAAAAATGTTTTTAAAATAAGAAAGTTAAATAAGTTCTATTTAAGCTCTTAATTATATATGGATATAAAAGTCTCTTAGCATATCTTTTCGTTGTTGTGAGGAAATGTGCACATATTGAGATTTGAATGGTTAAATGTATTACAAGATAGATAAGTTGTAACAATTATGTTCATGCTTCATGAACATATTATTAGTTAGGTATATATAGGGTTGTATTTCGGAAGGAGAGTTAAGGTAAGAATGGATCTTTATCATTGGATGCACATTAGGATGAGATTCACCAAGATGCACCAAATCAATCATTGTATCAAGCACGGTTAATGGGTGGGTTTGAGATTACAGGTGATCAAAGGTCCATATCTCTTTTAACGCTTCTCTCCTTAAATCTCATTCTCACACGATCCTTCGTCGGTATGGGGTTGGGTTCAGGTGAGAAGCATAGGAAGGGATCTCCACCCTTGGATGTATATTAGGATAAGATCCACCGAGATGCACCAGATCATTCCTTGTATCAAATGCGATTCATGGGTGAGTTTGAGATTAAAGGTGATCAAGGATCCAAATCTCTTCTTATGCTTCTCATCTTAACTTTCCTTCTGACACGATATTTCTCCTATATATATACCATATATATATATATATATATATATATATAGACCTAAACAAATGGGAACTGTATTGTTTGTAATAACCGTAAGATCCAATGTGAACCACTTGTTTGAGATATTTAAGGATATATTTTTTAAATAAGCTAAAAGGGTATTATAGTACTTTTATTTTTGACAACTAATCAAAATATTTAATTAATTTTTTTGGAAGGAAATATATAATTAAAATGTTACCTAGTCCTAGTATGTCGATTACCTAATGCATATCGTATTTTATAGATGTTGTGAATCAAAGTGTATCATAGTGATAATGTTCACTATATTTCACGTGTATCACAATGTATTTTCGTTGTTTTATGAAGTGTATCATAATGTGCATTTTCGTTATTTTCGTTGATTTACAAAGGGTATCACACTCTGCATCTCATATATATATATATATATATAAGACGTTTCAAATGCAACTCATCACATTTGTACAACCAATGCAACTCAATCAATTAAGATATTTATAATATATATATATACACACACACACCCCTAGGTATCATAGTGAATATCATTTGCATGTATTTTTTTTCACGATATCTTTTTAGGTATCATAATATGTATCATGTATTCACATAAGGTTAATCGAAATAATGTTCATCAGAATAAGGTTCATTAGAGTAAGATTCGTCGGAGAGAAGAGAGATGAAAGAGGATAATATAAAATCCCTAAAATGTCCTTAATTAATATGTTAAGTTAAAATCACAAAAATTATTAATTTCTTAATTTAACAATTGATTTATGGTTGAGATTGGATGTAATAACCGGGTTATTTGTGGAAAAGTTTGGGGCGGATTTTAAAAGATTGTGAAAATTGAGGGGTGTGTTTCAAAAAATTTGGTTTAAATATGTGTTATGTCACATGTGGTAATTCTATGTTGCCGACACTTTGGATACCACTTTTCAACGGCACCCTAATTTTACTACAATCATTCTTTTTTTCTATTTTTTATCTTTTTTTTGTTTTTTTTTTGTTTTCTTATTTAAATTAATTTAAATTATTAATTAATTCTTTTTT
>NW_020200901.1:63185-64159 GCF_001531365.2 Cynara cardunculus var. scolymus
GAGTAATAGTAGGGATCGGGTATCCTTCTGCCAAGTCTAGTTTCACATAATGGTTACGATTAACGTACCCAATTGCAAAACTTACATGTTGATACCACAGTGGTGGAGTAGACCTAAGCGGTAAGTATGTTGAACAACATGTAATGTCTATAATAACGTGTAAAATGACATTATACTTTGAAGCAATCAGGACACTAATTTCAGACATTATCATCCAATGTTCAACTGGAGGCACCTCGATCTGATTGAAAGAAGTTTAAAATATTGTAACCTATATTCCAATATTGATTTCCAAATATGTTGAKGTGTTCTGTCTTGTATGCGTCTAACTCTTCCATCAAGTTAAACCAAATTGTTGGTCATACATCTTCATGAAGACCAAGGTGGACAGCTATTGCTCGGTCCACAATTTTCATCACCTCTCACATCATGTACCTGGCTGATGTAAGGGTGAAACATTTCTGGAAATTGATTAATATATGGATGTGCATTATAATTATTGTTGAAGAAAAAACTGTGTCTCGTTGGTTCCTTGTAGCTTATTTCATTCAAGTCAACAATTGATGACGCGTTCGAACAACTACGTCTAAGAGGTTTTTCAACTGTAAAAGATGGATTAACATGAGTTGTAAAAGACGGATCAACCTTAGCTATAAAAGACGGATAAACATAAGGTTTAAAACCAAATCAAATAAAACATAAAAATGTTTTCTCTTTATTTTTTTTCAAAGAATAAATGTTTGGGAATATAAATGTTTAATTACTTTATTAACTTTTTATATTAAATGTTCTTTTTGCTGTTATTGTTATTTTCTAATAATTATATAATATGCAATATGAAGAAAAAAGTGACGAGATAAGAAATGAAGAGGTGAAGAAGATGAAAATATGTATGTGTATAGAGTAAAGGCATCTTTAACTCATATGTAATTATTTGTTTTTTTGTTGTCTTATATATACAAAATAATAATCAA
>NW_020200901.1:64528-77156 GCF_001531365.2 Cynara cardunculus var. scolymus
AATTATATATATATATATATATATATATATATAACTAGTTGTATAGCATATATATTGTCTATATAATATAATATAATTTAAAATAATAATAATAAAATATAATAATATTATTGATGAGTTTGACATTTGATAGAAAATAAATGTGTTATAATTTTTGATGCACTCAACACCCTTGTTAAGAGGTGCCATTAGCACCCTTCATTTTAGGAACTAGATTAGGAATGTTGATTTCACACTTTTATTTATAAATTAATTTTTTATGTTTAAAGTGTTAAAACGAAAATTCCTATATCAAAATGAATATTAAATTGAAAAGGATAAAGCTTGTGTTTTTGAGGATTTTCTTTTTAAATCTATTATTTCAAAAATAATTTAGTTAAAAAGTTATGGTGATAAACGATTTTTAATTAAAAAAAGATTAAAAATAAAAGGTAGAGAGGCACTTGGATTGCAATTGCAATTGGATTTTCCTTTCCGCCCCTAATTAATTTAATCAACCACTAACTATTCTTCTAATTCTCATACATTGATTAAAAGTACTCAAAAGTTAAAATCAGTTTCTAGGTTGTTAAAATATTTGTGGTTTATATTTGAACCTCCACACAAGTGTGCACACACACATATATGTATAGATATATACACATACATAAGGAGATATTCATTTATGAAGTGGTAAGTATTAGAGAGGTAAAAAATATCCTACACTTCGTACGGTCATGATTTGTGTCTTTGACTAGTCAAGTGAAAAATAGAGAGATAGTCTCGTAACTTTTACAAATAGACGACAAACTGTGATAACTAGATTCTGGTTATCCACTGGAGTGTTGTCCGGATTACTCTTAAACCGGACAAGTGTTAGGCGGATTAGCCTTAATCCGGTTAAGGCATAAGTGATTTAAACCATAAACCGGATAAGGGTTGGGCGATTTAAACCCTAAACCGGTTAAGGCTTAAGCGGTTTAGTCTTAAACCGAACAAGTGTAGAGCGATTTATGATTATTGAGTTTATACCAAGTATTTTGAACGGAGAAGTAGGAATACGACTAAATGGTGACCAGATTGTTTTAAATCGGACAAGCCTTAGGCGATGTGTTGACCAGACTTGTTATCCGGACAAAAGTGTTGAAATTTATTGTAAGTGTTAAATCGGACAAGCCTTGGGCGATGTGTTGTCCGGATTTGGTAAACCGGCCAAGACTTGATCGGAGATGAAGTCCGACCAAGCCAAGTTGACCGGATTTGTACTATGCCTTGTGCTTGATTGATAAAAATTGTTATTTTATCATAAAATGGAAAATTTGATATAAATGATTTTGGATTGATAATAATTCCATTGACTGCGGTCTATTTGGAATTGTTGTTGTAAAATGTTTTGATGAGGAAATAAGGGTGGCATATCAAAGAGAGGTGTACCATGGGATAAGAGTGACATATCAAGGAGAGGTGTACATTTGATATAAGGGTGACATTTGTATGTGTGTTGTATGATATAACTCTTTCTATTATATCTCTTAAGACTACCGTGGTTTGGAATCTTTATTTCTTTGTGATTTAAAGATTTAGGATCAATGTTCTTATTGGAAATCGTAGCCTGGATGTTATTGAGGAGAAAATAACAGGTTTGGCCTGAAACTTTAAATAAACCTTGTTTGATTAGAAAAGGTTTAAAAGTGGCATCATATGAAACATGGTTGGTTCAAAGGTATGTTATTTAAATAGTTGAATTCTTGGCTTAAAAAGGGGAAGGAACTGGTAATATGCCACATTTGTTCATATATTGATTATATATGTGAAAAGTTGYTTTATTTAAAAAGTTTTGGTGATTATCACCCTGCAATAACTTAAATAGGGTAACTCACTAGACCTTTCGGTCTAACCCTCGTTTTGTGATTTTAACTATGTATTGCACTAGGTACGGACGGTAAGGGGAAGGGAAAAATGTGATTTTTTCCTAAATGCTTATCTACATGAAGAATTGTTTATGATGTATAGTTTTGATTGATGAACGATGATTTGTACAAGAAATGTATTTTGAATTTTTGAGCCACGTATTTTATACTGGTAGATTCTTGTACTATGAGACCTAAGTGGTATATAAACATGTATTTCTTTCGTATGAAGTATATGTTACATGCAATGTGTGGTATGGGGTGTTACACAAACGAACGCATAAGTGCATTATATGAACCTATAATTCATATGTGAACCAGTTAATTAGTTCATATATGAATCACACGGGTTCATATGAGAATCAGTTAAAATATTTCATACGTGAAGTAAACGGGTTCACATATAAACATATAGCTCATATTGAAATCACATGGGTTTACATGTGCACTTGTTTTGCCCCATATTTGTAAAAGTTACGAGACTACCCATCTATCTTCCGCACACTGTGCGATGAATTATCTGGTGCTTCACAATTAAAGCCACAAATCTTGACCAGGTGAAAGACTATGAACACTTCTCTACTTCTCAAAACTTACCACTTCTCAACTGAACCTATGATTATATATATATATATATATATATATAGAGAGAGAGAGAGTGAGAGAGAGAGGTTTGTTTTTTTTGTTAATCCAATTATTGATGTTAATTTTGTGAACCAATCCTACCATTTTATATGATCTACAATTCAAAATCAATAATGCCATTCTTATAATAAGATGGAAACCCATGCATTATATACCGGTACGAATATAAGTGAACAAGGATATTATTGGAAAAATAAGATATCATCTATTAGACCCAATAATTTCTCCTTTGGGGTTTTGTAACCTTAAATCAAATAACAAATATGACTACTAATGAACACGTTTTAAATGAATTGATTCACTACTATAACTTCATTAATATGGTTTTCTTTCACCGGTGAACAAAATGAGTTTCACTCGTGAACAATATCAATGAAGATGTTCACTTACGAACACATAATTCCTATGCCATATATGTTCACTGATGAACACATGGTTTTCATTAAAAATAATAATTTTAATTAACGTTTTTGAGATTGTTTTCATTATTTATCATTTTCTGAAACAACATCATGTGGAGAAGTAACATCGTAGCGTAAAAGTGTTCAAGTTGATTTTCCATGATTCTTCGCTTATGAACAAACATGGCCAAAAAACTGAAAAATCAATGATAACATTAAAATGACTAAAATCAAAGCTAATCAAGAATCTTGAAATATGATGAGTTAATCAAGATCCCTAAAAACATTCAAATATTAAATTATAACATCTCATTAAATAAGAAAAAAGTAACTTACACCTTAATGCAGATTATCTATTTGACATTCATCCAATAATCAAACATTCAATGTAACCCATACCCAAGAATAATTCCTATTAGTCCATTAAGTTTACATAGTTAACACTAAATGATCTTATCCCCCCCCCCTCTCTCACTCACTCACTCACTCTCTCTCACACACACACACTCTCTCTCTCTCTTTCTCTCTACATATGTGTGTGTGGTGCAACAAAGTGGGTTATTGTACTAGTGTGGTGTGCGTAGTTGAGTATATCGCATATGTGTGATGCGACAAGTGTGTTTATCGCATCATTGTGGTGCGACAAGAAATGTTTATCGCATGTGTTGAATGTGATGAGGTTTTTTGATCGCATCCTTGTGGTGCGACAAAAATGTGTTATCGCATGTGTGTGATGCGATGAAATGAATTATATCTTTCTTGTGATGCAAGGAATTGGTTGACTCATCTATATGATGCGACAGAATGAGGTTTGATATGATAAATATTAATGTCATGTTATCTTTTCAAAGATGGTTTTTCCAAAAAGTGTTTTGGTGATTTTCACCCTATAATAGCAATCAAGGGATTTCTCACTAGACCCTATGGTCTAACCCTCGTTTTGTTTTAAAAAATGTGCATTACAGGTCGAACACATGTGGGATGTAAAGAGAAGGGGAAGATGTAAATTGAAGTGTGTTAGCTTTACATCTGCTTTTGATGAATGTGAATTTTGTGGAAGCTAAGTTATCCATGAACTTGTGAAATTAGGTTATGTTAGTTATGTATCTGAGAAGCAAAAACTTGGTAGCTACTTTTGTATGTAGCAATGATTATATTTGGGACCAGTGTGTAATATTTGTATATCATGTTATATGAAATATATGTGTTTTATGCAAATGTGGAATGGGATATTATATCGAATCTTTTGGTTATCACAAACAATCAAGTTCTCCCTTGAAATGGCCCTATATGTATATGCGAGAGATCATTTGCAAATCTTTCCATTTGTACAAGCAATACAAATTTTCTTCAATCAATCACAAATTTTCTTTTTATATCATTTTTTTCTAATTATAAGAAATGATTCGTCTTTTGATGTTTTATGCAGTACTTATGCTATGTAATAGCTCCCCAATATTTTTGGATATTGATTAACATAACAGTTAAATTATAGGAAATATATTTTATTATTCTTTTTCTAATAAACAAATCGATACTGCAATTTTTCATAATCGACAATGTAAAATCAGGAGTTGTTTTTTCATATTATTTGTAACAGGTTCTTAACCAAATTTTAGAATTTGTTTTAGGATTTCTTTAAGATTTTTTAGGAAATAGATTAGATAATAGAGAGTTTGAATAGAAATTTTTAGGAGTTTTTTTAAGAGCTTTTAGTGTTTTTTTTACCATTTTACCCTTATGACGTCATTTCATCTAATAATCATATTTAATGTTTTTTCTTATTAACAAAAATAGATGAAAATACTCTCGGCCATTGATTAATGAAATCTACGTTTAAAAATGGCTTGTAAAGTTTGAACAAATGAGGTGGTTTGGAAATGATCCCTCCCCTATATATATATATATATATACATATATATATATATGTATATATATATATATATACATATATATATATATATGTATATATATACACACACACGCAATGCAAGGTTGAGTTCTTGTGAGAATGAATTTTGTTTGGTAAACATGAGAACAAAAACTTTCGTCTACCTTCATCATCTTGCATTTATTTGCATTTTACATATTTTTATCTACCTTTATTTATTTCATCTACATTCATTTACCTGTATCTATTATCATAATTAAAACTTTAGCATATTAATACATGTGAAATTGATGGAAAGTATGTGAGCATGACTAAAGGTGAAGATGAATGTGAATATGAAGATTCATGAAAGTGGTGAAGGTAGATGACAGTCCGTACTTTTTGTTAGCCACCAATTGAAGGTATATGTTTTTTAGCCATTAGATAATTATCTCATCCAAAGGCTTAGAAGTGTTCTTACCATCTCACGAAAATGGATTGTTCTCACATGATCATAACTCTCTCTCTCTCTTTCTCTGTGTGTGTATATGTTTATATGTATATATAGTGGGTCGGGTTCAAATAAAAATACTAAATATCATGAGAAAGTAAGAAGAGAAGGTTTATATAT
Organism: Cynara cardunculus var. scolymus; assembly: GCF_001531365.2. NCBI lineage: Eukaryota > Viridiplantae > Streptophyta > Magnoliopsida > Asterales > Asteraceae > Cynara > Cynara cardunculus. The sequence goes on from NW_020200901.1 coordinate 69,965, forward strand.
TAATCATTGAAAAAAAAATCTATTTCAAGATGCACATGTAAACCTATAATATGTAACATCGGTTTACATATGCATCTTCAAATAAAATTTTTTAGACTTTTTCAGTGATTAACGTATGAACCTTCCCTTAACTTTTGCTTATATCTTCTCACAATATTTAGCTTTCTTATTGGAACCTGTGATTTATTAAGAAGCAAAAGAGAGTAAGAGAAGAACCATTATTGTAAACTATTGATCATCAACGAAGTAATCATATAGACTCTACAACAGAGGCTAACCAACTATACAGGAAAATAGAAGAAATAGATTACAAATCTAAACCATTTATATCTAATTGAATATAAATATGAAGGAAAAATGTGGATAACTCTAACATCCCCCCTCAAGGATACATTCAGAAGAATATGAAGTTTGGAGAACAAATGCTGAAAAACGAAGGGTTGGCATCCCCTTTGTAAGTATGTTAGCGAGCTGAGATGATGTCGGTACATAGTTGATTTGATATTCTGTGAGAGAACCATATATCGAATGAAATGAAGATTAATTTCGACATGCTTAGTCCTTTGATGAAAAATCGGATTTCAGCCAAGTAAGTCGCACCGATATTGTCACACCATAATGTAGGTGCACATGTCAAAGGTATCTGGAGCTCCCAGATTAGAGAAATAATCCACCATAACTTTGATGCGGAATGGGCTAAAGCTCTATATTCGACCTATGTACTTAAGCGAACAACCGTGTGTTGTTTCATGGAGCTCCAACTAATAATGTTAGAGCCAAGAAAATTGACATAACCGCTAGTAGAACGCGTATTATCAGGGCATCCAGCCCAATCGACAACATCATTGGAATATAAAGTGAGATCAGGGGATTGACGAATAATTAGACCATGAGTGAGTGTACCTCAGAGATAACATAGAATACATCTGACCACCATCTGGTGGCAATCTATAGGTGTCTAGAGAAACCAAGAGACCTTGCTAACAACATACATTCTCTTAGAGTGTGAGGACAATGTATTAGAAGGCACCAACCGTACTCCAAAATAATAAAGGATCATAGGTATACCTAAATACCAAGATAATTGTCAACCCATAGCTACAAGTGTAGAGAGAGTCTTGTAGTTACTCATACCAGTCTGCTGCAACAAATCAAGAAGATGTTGAGTTAAATGAAGACCATTATCGAGAAATGTAACATGAATCTTGAAAAAGTAATTCAGTTTTTCGATATCCTTAAGAGCAAATTGAGAATTCAATTGTTGAATAACAATATTTACGAATGTATTCGAGCAGCCAGTGATGAGAATATCATCCACATAGACAAGAATATAGCATATGGTAGATGGCTTCCAATCATGAAGAGGGACGTGCTAACATTACAATGGAAAATATGAACTTTAGAAGTGCAGTAGATAGCTTAGGAAACCAAGCTCTGGGAGCTTGTTTAAGGCCATATAATGCTTTCTTAAGTAGGCAAACATGTTGGATGCGAGGTGGATCAACATAACAGGAGGCTAAGTCATGTAGACAGATTCGGTCAAATCACCATGTAAGAAGGCATTATTGACATCGATCTGTCGAATACACAATCCACGAGAATAGACAATTGAGAGAACCAGTCGTATAGTAGTCGATTTAATAATTGGACTAAATGTTTATGTATAGGCAATCCCCTATGTCTAATGAAATCCTTTGGTGATGAGCCAAGCTTTGTATATGCTAATAGTGCCATCAACATTCCTTTCAATTTTGTAAAACTAGTTACAACCAACAATATTGGCTTTAGGTGGCATAGGTACTAAAACCCGAGTATGATTAGTGTGAAGTGCATAAATTCTAGCTTTCATAGCATCCTACCATACTGGTCACTTTCGGGATTGGGAAAAGGTATTAGGTTCAATGTTGGTAAGTATTTGGGCTTGGTAAAGAATATGATTGGTGAAGGTTTTGGGTTGTCGAGTGTTGTCACGAGTGTTGGATAAGATGTGTCACAATAACAAAGCTAGCAAGTGATTTCTAAGGTCCCTTCAAAGTAGAAATCCAGGGACACAACAAACCCGACAACAAATGCGGATAACAATGATCTAAATGTTGCACAATGACTCTATTGAAAAATAAATAACCCAAATATAGATAATAACAATATGTTATTATCTACTAAACGACAAATTCACAAAATAACAACACAAGAATTTAACGTGGTTCCACTATCGGTGTGATAGTGTACGTCCATCAAAGAGAGAGAGAGCAAGAATATATTATTACCACCAAGGAGATTACAAAGTGTTTGTACAAGGATCTTTAAATCCACAATCAACTAGCAAGTCTTCCAGAATATCAAGAATTTCAAGAACACTCTCGTATCTCTCTCTCTCACACACACACACACACACACACACACACATATATATATATATATATAATATACTAGCTAGAGAGAGTGTTGTATCTAGAGGAAGAATAGAAAATCGGGGTGTGTTAAAATGTTGGGGCTAAATGGTTATTTATAACCAAACAAAGAGTTGGGAGCAAGCTTAGAGGATGAGTAGTGAGCAAGCATGGCAAGAGTAGGGAGCAAGCTTGGTGGAGTAGTCACCAAGTCTCGTTTTTACTGATTTGGTCATCGAGTGCAGCATCCATAAACACAAGTAATATATTTTATATTACAACAACGAGTGTGTGTGATCATGGGATAGGAAGAGATTGTTGTGGTGGTCATTTATTTAAGATTGACCCTTGTGGGTGTTGGGGATGGAATATGGACCGAGGAAGAACGGGTAGTAGAGGAGAAAAGTGAGGAATACAAGGATCACTTTTGGGTGAAGGAAAGGGTGGAGAAGAATGAATGGTGAATTGGGTAGGGAAAATGTTGTTTCATGAAAAATAGCATGTTGGGAAGTGTGTGTTTCGGTAGTGAGAGGGCCATAACAAAGATAACCCTTGTGGATTGGGGCATAACCAAGAAAAATGCATGCAGTTGATTTTGGAGAAAGTTTGTCAGGACAGAGTGATGCAAGGAAGGGGTAACATGGGCAACCAAAAGTTCTAAGGAAGGTGTAGTTCAGTGGGGATTTGAATAGAAGTTCATATGGTGACATGTGCTGGAGGGATTGGGAAGGGATTCGATAATTAGAAAGAAGGCAGTGGCATAAGCATCATACCTGAATTTTGGTGGAATATTTGCATGAAATAGTAATACTCGTGCAATTTTAAAGAAATGTCTATTTTTACGCTCGGCAACCCTATTCTGGTGAGGGTTGTAAGGACATGAGATATGATAAGCAATACCAAAATTAGACAAACTTTTCCATATGTCCTTGAGTTAATTCAGGTGCACCATCACATTGAAAGAAGTTAATGGTAGTTGAAAATAAATTCTCAGAATGTGTTTTGAAATGTTGAAATAACTCAAAAGCTTGAGATCGGTGAGTTAATGGATATAGCCATGTAAATCTACTAGAATCATCGATAAAAGTGATATAGACGAAAGCTAAAACAAGAGATTGTGGGAGAAGGTCCTCAAATGTCTGAGTGAAAATTTTCTAAAGGCATTTTACTACAAAGCAATTATTTGAAAAAGACAATCTTGAACTTTTAGACATATGACAAGTATTACATACATATAATTTATTGACTTTATTTAAAAAAAGGAGTTGCTGGAAAACATATGATGATAGATGCCCAAGTCTTGAATGCCAGATTACACTTGAAGCTGTTTAAATAGGTTGCAGCTAATAGAGTGTAGATATTGTAAATGTTTCATTGAATGTGGTGGAGGAAGAAACCTGTCACATCCTTCACAAAGAAGTCATGGAATGAGAACTCAATATGCAATGGTTATCATGTACCAGTTGAGCAATAGACAGAACATTTGTTGTTAGACAAGGGACCAAGAGTACATGTTTTAATGAAAGTGTGCATTTTGGTATTTTTAAGGTGGAATGACCAATATGTGAGATGTTTGGTTACTAATTTCAATCCCATTATGGACTTGTGCCCCTTCAACTAGTGAGGGATCTAATGTCATATGTGCAGTAGCTCCAGAATTTGGAATCCAAGAATCAACAATATGTTGGAAATCAAAGGAATGTTTAAAACCTTTTATCCATACAACATAACTAAACGCAGTGGAAAAACAAAAACTTTATGTAAAACGATTTTCAAAAGCCAAGATCCGATTGAGTAGAATATATCAACCAAAAGATAAAACTAAGAACGACAAGATTTGAATCTTACCTTTTAGATATGGAAGAATCTGATGTAGAAACAAGCGTTTAAGCAAAAATGTCTCTATCTGTATCCACACGAGCAATACCAATCGGATGCTAGTTCGTACTTCAATCAAAACAGAAATTTTCTTCTCTTCTTGACTGAAAATCAATCAAAGGAAGTATAGAGAAGGGGGAGGGGCATTTTTGAGAGAAGGGATAAACCCTAATCTCCTAAATTCTATTCCTTTTATAACTGCTTTCGTGGGATATTTCATCATATGGGCCCTAAGTCTTTTCCTATTAAACTAACTTGGTCAATTTGATATTATTTAAACTCTTTTCAAATAATAAAACCTTTAATTAGTTAATTACTTGGATATAATTAATTTCCCCATTTTATTTCTTAATAATCGACATCATTCTTCATATCAATCAACTGGGTTTGATTTATGAATGGTAGTAGTGGTGGAGGAATATTCATTCATAATCGAATATACATATACGGGTGAAGACGGTAGAGCACAACACAAAGAGATTGAAGATTTTATGATTATGAAGTATTATGTTCACATGTGAAAGCCAATAAATTAAGTGTTCACCAATGTTCATATGGTGTGTATAATTGTTCACATGTGTTCCAATGTGTTCATAAAACAATATCTATATACATCTAACATTTGGTCAACATATGTTTACAAGCGAAACACTTTGATCAGATATTAATGTGTTCACATGTAAAAGCCAATTACTTTAGTGTTCATAAGTTTTAATAGGTTCAAATAAGTGTTCATAAGTGCTCCCATATGTTCATATCTGAAAGATACGAACTAAGATTAGTTAATAAGTTACATATATGTTCATATGTATTTATAAGTGTTCAATACAGTGTTCATACTTCAACACGGATGATTCCACAAACTATAAAAGGAAAGAGCAATTATCGATATGTAACTGATGTAAAAAAAATATTGGACATCTCTCCCAAATATACCTTTGTTCATCTAATTTTTAAGGAGTTTATTTTTTTAACTAATTATTGAACAAAAGGGTAATTATGTCTTAATTTTTTCTCTTTTTCATAAATAAATAATCTTCCCTATTTTAGTGGAAATAATTTTCATACATATCTACTAAAACCTATTTTTATATAAATCGTCAATTTCACAGTCTTTTTATGAATATATGTGTATCATACAAGCGAAAGTCTAAGTCGAATATATGCATCTTATGTGAAAGATAGGTATCATCTTATGAATATATGCCTAGCATATGCATATCATATGCATTTTATGCATCAAAAACAATGGAGACAAAATCATATATGAACAATCAGAATATGCATATATGAAAGTACGTATGTGAAAAATCTAGAAGAAGAAGCAGACATAAAGTGTATATGCATCTTATGAATATATGCATAAAATGCATATCATGGACTTTTTTTTAATTTCTTAATGTACATGGATAGATCAACTACATATATGCACTTCTATAATTTTATGCACAATGATTTCAGATTTGCACACAAATTAATGTATTTTTGCCTAAAATATTTACATTATGTCCTAAATGGGATATCCTTTTTGAATCTCGTTAATTTCTTGTCAGAGCAACTTTCTTTTACAGGCTTCTAAAATCAATTCCCAAAGGCCTCTTTAATGATAATTTCCTTCTTTGTGTCTCCTTAATGAGACTAACAAATTGCAAAAATGTAACCCTTTAAAGAGAGTCGTTGATCAAATCAATCTACGGTGTAGATCAAGTTGCATTGGTTGCAACGTCTAAGAGGGTTGCATTTGATGACCCATATATATATATATATATATATATATATTATATGTGTATGTATATACATATATGTGTGTGTGTATATATATATATATATATAGAGAGAGAGAGAGAGAGAGAGAGAGGGGGAGAGCGATCAAATGCAAACCATGTTCTTTGCATATTATTTGTACAAACCGTGCAAACCGCCTTCATCCGTTGATTTCATTGTTTAATCTTATAAAAAAATTTCATGGAGTTGTTTAAATTATATGAAATTGTTTCATATAATTTTTTTTTATGAAGTTATTTAATATATGGTTATAAAATTGTTTCATATAATACTTATGAAATTTTAATGAAACTGTTTCATGTATTTCTCTAAAATTAATGTAATGAAGATGATAATATTCATGATTAACACACTCCACAATAAAAATGATTACTCAACCTCCCATAATTACAAAAAAATAACAAAATGAAAAATTATGATTGGTTGAATGCAATTTGTACAAATAACATGGTTTACAAAGTAACCCTCCTCTATATGTATATGTGTGTGTGTGTATATATATATATATAGAGATATAGGAAGAGTAAATATTGTGACAATGTAAGAAAAGAAGATTAAAGAAAAGATCATATGTGAAAAAAAATATATTTAAATATGCATATATGAATCCAACGCTCCCCTCTCCTCTTACACACATACACACACACACACACACATATATATATATATATATATATATGTGTGTGTGTGTGTGTGGACGTTCAAACGAGAACACATCTATTTTACGAAAATGCGAGAACACCCTTATCACATGTGATAATACACGTGAGGAACCTGGTGGCGTGCGGACGACGTGTTCTGCGACTTAGGTCGCACCAAAGGTTGTTTGCGTCTATGATTTAGGATCACATGTTATGGTATTGATGGATTATAGTATCACATCAAAAACACCCTTATCACATGTGATAATACATGTGAGGGGGCTTAGTGGTGTAAGGACGACTTGGCCTGCAACCAAGATCGCGCCAAAAGTCGCATGTGTCTCTGATTTAGTATCACATGTGTTTCATATGTGATGATATAATAATATCACATGTGATTGTCTATAGGAAAAGGGTGTTCCGCGCTCTCGTAAAATGAAGGTGTTCTAATTTGAACCATTCCCCGTATATATATATATATATATATATATATATATA
>NW_020200901.1:80881-81912 GCF_001531365.2 Cynara cardunculus var. scolymus
GGGTGAACCTTAAACGGTGTGGATGCAATGCATGTATAAAACTCCAATTGACAAAGTATCGCTCTTGAATGCGTTTATAATGAACTAACTATTGTTCACAAGCTGTTCATATCGTGTTCATACCTGTTTTTTTATTTATTTCCTTTCGTATAGCAGTTATTCTTATTATGTTCATATTGTGTTTATAAATGTTATGCAGTCAAAGTTCATATATATGTCAAATTTTTGTTCGTATTTGACACAATGATTCATATATATATATATATATAGTTGTGTTCATATGGTTCTTACATTAACAAAAAATTCATAGAATTTTTTATTTTGTAACTCCAAATTAATTAATGATATGGGAGTTACATACATTTTTTTTACCTAAATACCCTTTTCAACATTGTTCACTTATCTTTATGCAATTTTAAATTTAAAAAAATAAGTTTTTATTATGATTAATCACAACCGTTTATTGAAAGATTGAATGGCCAAGATCGGTTAACAAAGTTAACACTAAAACTTTGGTTAACATTTGATCTTACCCCAAATTATTGTGTTAACTTTGTTAACCAATCTTGACCATTGACTTTTAAAATTTGTGACTAATATTATTCATGACATAAACTGTAAATAATTGCACACATAGACAAGGTAACATAAGTGAACAATGTTTACAAGGGGTATTTTGGGAAAAGATTTTAGTTGTCCATTAATGACAATGAGATGTTTTGTAACSKCCATTAATGACAATGAGATGTTTTGTAACTGACCATTAATAACAATGTAACTATCCGAGAATTAATCTCGTCATCAAATCAAAACCAACAACCGTAGTGAATTATTTTTAAAACACTCATTTTATATCTTATAGTTATTTTTTTCATTTCTATTTTACACTCTTAATTTACAAATTTAAAGTTGTAGAACCCATAACTTTAAATCTCCACATCCCAAGATAATAATAAAGATCAAATATTTTTTTTATTTTTAAATTACAATTTATACTCTTATAGTTAGTTATATAATTTGTTTCATATCAC
>NW_020200901.1:82619-87823 GCF_001531365.2 Cynara cardunculus var. scolymus
TGTAGTGAGTTATTTTCAAAAAATTATATTTAATTTGTTTTTTATTTCTTAATTTACACCTCATCTATCTATATTATCTATATTATATATATAAGCACGTAAAGTAGTTATTGTTGAAATTTAAGATGTACCACTTACTATCATCACTAAACCATAATCACGCTCCAAAACGGCGGTCTTGAAATCCCATTTCCACCTCAGATCCACCAGACACATCCTCACGACACGCCTCTATTCCAATCCACCGTCTCACGCAACCTCCGCCATTTTAATATTTCGATTTTCGTCCTCCATCTCGCCGCTTTTTCTTTTGCTTTCACTGCTGCTATTTTATTCTCACCACCAACTTCCTTCACATCTGATTCCCATCGCCGGTACGACTTCGAAGCTTTTGCTTTCAACAGATTAATTTAAGAAATTCATCAAAAAAAATAACAAAATTACACCGTTATAGCTTCATTGTTGTCGCTCATGCAATCATCTCTTGGTATTTATTCTTCGAAATATGAGCTTCTATTTGGGAAATTTATAGAGGTTCCACCATTTTTCCAGAGTTTTCTCAACTCTGATTCGATTTCGGCCATGACAGGTTCTCATTTTTTGCTTCCAGCATCTTCTTTCAAGAATTTTCTCGTATAGAATCAATGTTTGCATCTGTAAAACGCCAAATAGCTGAATCCAACGGCGTTTTCTATAGGTGTTTGCCAACTTGTTGCTATTGGCAGGATCGACGGAGATGTAGCTTGCCAGACAACTGAGAGGGATTCCCATGTGTACGGCAAATAACTCATTAAAAGACTTGCATGTTCACACAACAGGAAACGAGTTTGTTCTAATCAATGCAAGTGAAGTTGGAAGAGTAAGTCAAAAAAATCTTTCTTAAATTTTCCAAAATCTCAATTAGGTTACCTTTGTTTGCCCTAATTCTCTTCTCGATTTTTCGTTTTCTTTAATCTAGATTTATGCCTCTGGATAACTTAATTTCAGTTCTTGGTATCAAAATTATGGTTTCAAGATGGAAATTTCAATCTTTTCTGTATTAGTTTATGTCGGTGGCTTACACTATAATATAATAATTTATCTCTTTTAACAATTAAAAGTGGTTATCATCTCCATTTTGGTTGAGTTTATCGGTATCTCAATGTTACTATTTGATGTTTCTATATCATCCTTCATGTTATCATTCTTGGATAAAGATTCATGTTCTTATTTGTATTTTAATCATGTATAAATTCAAACCACACATTAAAAAATACCAAAAAACACATTTAATATTATTATAATCTTAGTAATAATAAAATAATATATTTTTTATTATGATATTCTTTTTGTTATTAAANTTTAATATTATTATAATCTTAGTAATAATAAAATAATATATTTTTTATTATGATATTCTTTTTGTTATTAAAACACAATTATTATAATATATAATTAATTTTTATTAATCAATAAATAATTATAATTTGTAGTATGTCTGTATATCTAAATTATCGGTATCAAGTGTAGTTATCGAGATAATTTGATGCACACATTTTTTTTCTTTGATAATCTTGCAAGTTCTTCCTTTAAAATCTTTTTACCAATTAACATCCAAGTAAGAACATATCTTTATTAAATAGTTGTATTAATCTTTTGTTTCTGGTTACAACAAAATTTTACATTTGACTGCAACATATTCTGGAAACAAATGTTGTTTCTAGCAGGCTCTTGTTGATTTTGATGACATGGTGAGAAGCCAATAAACTTTGCAGACATCAAAACTGATTTCAATGAAGTCCCAAACAGGAAAACTCTTAGAAGTTGAATTTTGATTATTTACAGATTATCTAGAATAAGCGGGAGAGAGATTCTTGTGAATAAAGCATAGAGAAATGATTTCAATAGGTTCAATATTATGCATGTTGGTCAATCTGACATTATAAAGTCGCACTATCTATACTTAATATCCATTCATCAACTATTTTATGTTTTCAAGACGGTGTATGTTAAAGATGCTAATCCAACATTTTTTTATATGCAATAAATTGCTTAAACTCATAGAGTAGTTTCAATATTCAACACATAATGTCTTTTTACATAATTCTATTTCGATAAGTTCGCCTTATAATTTTTTTCTTGTTTTAAAAGTATAATACTATGATATTTTTTAATGTTTACAAATACCGTTGATCTTTCAAAGATGAGATGAAGATTGAAGTTGTCAAAACAAAGTTTTCAAATTCTTTTAAGATTTAAAGATGAATTATTTCTTCAAAAAAAACCATATTTGATGGATGATTTTTATAGGCTTCAACCTTCGTATTTCTCATTTAGTTATCAAAATATCATTTTACTTGCAAACAATGTCATAATTTAAAGGATATAATATTTTATAAATAATTAATATATATATATATATATATATATATATATATATAGGGTTGGGTTTACGTGAGACCAGCCTGTTTTCGTGAGACCCGTGAGACCACATTTTTACACGTAACCTTCACAGCAAAAACACTGTGAAGGTTTAAAAAAAGTCGAACCTTCACAGCAAAAACACTGTGAAGGTTTCAAAAAGTCACCTTCACATCATTTTGCTGTGAAGTTTCAAGTGTAAAATGTTGGTCTCATAGGTCTCACGAAAATAGGCTGGTCTCACATGATCCCAAGTCTATATATACATATATATAATGCATGAAAAAAGTGAAAAGGTGAAAAAGTGACGTAAGAGTAATATAAAATATATCTTGGTCATTTAATATTTTAAGACTTTAAGACTTTTGCTAAATTTGTTTAATAAGATAATATAGATATATAATATGTATGAAAAGATAATAAGGCAAAATAAGATCAATAATAGATCAAATTATTTCCAATTGAGAAGATGTCACATAATTATTTTATTTCGAAATCGACATATTCATAAAAAGACAATTCAACTTTACAACTCCTCAATGTTAACATAAATAATAAAAAATTACATGAGAAAACAAAGTATTATAACATCCATAAGGGAAAGAATAAAATATCAATAATAGATTATCGTTTTTTTCAAAACCACATAAAACCGTATTATAATATCGATAAGGGAAAAAATAAAACGAAACATTAAAAGCTAGATATATCTCGCTACATTACACGAGTACCCTTCATATAATATATATATATATATATATATATATGATACATAGAAAGATAATAGGACAAAATAAGATCAATAATAGATCAAATTATTTCCTACTCAAAAGATGTCACATGATTACTTTATTTTCCAAATTCATAAAAAGACAATTCAACTTTATAGCTCCTCAATATTAACATTAAAAAATGTTATCAATATTAATAATAAGCTATTGTTTCTAAAGTTAAATAAATACATAACCTCAAACATCCTTTGCTAAAAGTGATTCATCATAATTATTGATGGGTAATTCAAATCAGTGACAGATTACACAGATATTTTCTAGTTGATCTGTTGATATTTTCTTAAAAAAATATCGAATTTTACCGAACCAGTTGGTATTTTCTGGATGATCCATACATGATCAGGATTATTTATATGTGTAAAAGTAATTTCTTTTCTTGTGTTGTCATTATATGTCCCCAAATAAAAGAGTCATCAAACCTATCCATACAACCATTGGCGAATAAGGTCGTTCTTAGACTATTTTAAATGATAAAAACATCACATGAGAAAATAAAGTATAGTAAATATAAAAAAATTGTAATTAAAACATCGCCTAGAAACACCAAAGTTTTATTTCACGCAATACAATAATACAATATTGCTAAAGTAGAACAAATTTAGTGTTTGTTTGACAATATGAAAACAAAACAGAGTTGATATGAAATACGATGTGCAAGTGAAAGTGAAACATTAAAGTGTTCTTTCATATTGTACAACAACATAATATCGTTAATGTTAAAAAATAAATTGTTGTTTCACAAGGTGAAACAATGTAACATTTGTTTCACAATTTGAAAATAAAAGAAAACAAAAGTTGAAGTGAAATGGGATGTAAAACACTAAAGTATGAAACAACACCATTTTGCTAATGTGAAACAGTGTAGTACTAGTGTTGTTTCACATTGTGAAACAGTGTAGTGATGTTTCACAGTGAAACAACACTACATGGTGAAGCAGTACTACGTTGTTTTACATTAGCAACATGGTGTTGTTTCATTGTTTCATGTGATAATCAGATCCTGGTTATTACCCAAGGTAAATGATACGTGATTATCTTATTTAATAATTACGTGATAGCATGATAATTGATACATGCCGGTATGAGAATTTGTGAATTAATTGAATATATATATATTTTTGTGTGAATATATATATATATATATATATTATATGCATGGATGTATGTATGTGTATGCATGATTCATGCATGAGGTGGAGGGGGTATGGAAGGCGGTTTTAAACCGACCTTTCCATTTTTGGAAAGTATAAAAAGGGGGCTTCACCTCCTCATTTACTCTTTCCTACGATTTTGAGAAAAAATTGAGAGGTTTAAAGAAGTGTTGTCCGGTATGCAAAGAGAAGGTGATTTCAAGTTGATTTCAAGTGTCAAGTTTCAAAAGGGATCTATTTCTAGCAGTTTGGTTTCAAAAGCTTTACAAGATGAGTGGTTTCTAAACCTTTTTGTATAAAGATTCTACTGGTTTCAATTGCATAATTCGTATTGTTCTTATTTGGAAAGAAACCTTGATTTTATTGTCTAAGTGTTTATCCGGACAAAGAGTGACCGGATAAGCATTTAACCGGACAAGCCTTAGGCGGTTTATTGTCCGGATTGTCTTAAACCGGACAAGACTTGAAAGGTTTATTGTCCGGATTGTTTTAAACCGGACAAGCTTTAAACGGTTTAGTGACTGGATAGTTTAAACCGGACAAACCTTGAGCGGTTTGTTGTCCAGAGTTGGTAAATCGGTTGAGTGTTGAGCGGTTTATAAATGGTAGTAGTATTTATGATTTTAAACTGAGAAGTAGGAATACGGCCATGTGGTGAGCGGTTTAGTCTTAAACCGGACGAGTCTTGAATGGACTGTTGTCCGGATTTGTTATCCGTTCAATATGAATTATATTCTAAGTGTTAAACCATTCAATGAATGTGTGATGTGTTGACCGGACTTGATATCCGGACAAAGTGGACTTTAGTCCAAGTGATTTAAAACGGATGATTGTTGACCGGATTTGTTGACCGGATTTGTGA
>NW_020200901.1:88626-90581 GCF_001531365.2 Cynara cardunculus var. scolymus
TTTGTGATTTTAAAATGTGTATTGCAGGAAGTATAGAAGGTAAAGGAAAGGAAAAGATTTAATGCTTTTTCTTATATGCATTCAGCTGCAGAACTGCTTTTGTTGATTAGTACAAGATAGTATTTTGAATTTTTGGACCTTGTATTTGGTCATGATTGTAGATTCTTGTACTAAGGGACAAGATGTATATGAATATGTGTATCTTTGATATGAAATATGTATTAGATGCAATGTGTGGGTTGGGGCGTTACAGAATGGTATCAGAGCCTGAGTTTAAGGGATTTAGGTATTTTAACAGCATGATACCTAGACCTAAACTGTTTTGTTGCATGTTAAGGGTCCCGGACATAGTTAGCACCATTGGATATAAATATGATAAGTTAAAGGTTTTAATTACATCTGGCCAATGTAATTATAAATTTACAGGTACATATYTGAACTTGAATACTTTATTATATTTGGGAATGTGAATACGTGAATATTAATATTAAACTTTGCAGATGTCTAGTCGAACTAGAAGATCTGAAAGAGTGGCTTGTCCTGAATTTGAGGAAAGGGAAGAAACACCCGTAAATCTACGGACTAGCATGTCTGGAAATAGAGGTCGAGGAAGACCAAGGGGGCGAGGTAGAGGGAGGAGTCAGTCTCAGGGAAGGGGACGGACTGAAATACATTCTGAGCAGGAAGAATCACACTCTGGGAATGCTCAGGGAGGAACGGTACCACACCCAGAATATATAACCAGAGATGTGTTAGCAGAAGAAATAGGGAAATTACGAGAAACTTTGATATCTATTATGAGAATACCTGCTAGAGTAGAAACAGAAAGAGTAGAGGTTTATCCATCTGCTCCAATCACTCATAATAAAGAAGGAGATATTAAGACATTCTTAGCATGTAAACCACCAACCTTCTCTGGAGAAAGAGATCCGATGAAAGCAATGTGCTGGATCAAGGAGATGGAATCTGTGTTTAACACTATCCGGTGCCCGGAAACAGATAAAGTGCAATTTGCTGTTTCAGTATTAAAGTCAAATGCTTTATTCTGGTGGGAAGTGGAATCGTCTACCAGAACGGATGTTTTACAGTCTATGTCATGGATGGAATTCGTGGATCGATTTAAAAATCAATTCTGTCCTAAAACAGCTGTGAGACAAATGGAAGAAGATTTCTTGAAGTTAGAACAAGGAAATAGGACAGTACGGGAGTATACTGAAAAATTTATTGAATACTCTCGTTTTGCCGAACATTATGTTTCAACCGAATCAAGGAAGATAGAAAGGTTTATTTGGGTTCTGAAGCCCTCAATTAGGGAATTCGTTATTGCAATGAACCCCAATACATTTCCACTAACAGTAGAAGCGGCTGAGGTGACTGAAAGAAACAAGAATAGACAGTCAGAAGGGAAGATTGTTGAGAAAAGGAAATGGGAAGGACCTTCATCCTTTCGAGGACCCAAGACTGTGAGGTATGACAACCGATCTGAACAAAAGAACAGTGCGAAAGTTCATCAGGGTAATGATAAGATGGATCCAAGGAAGTGTTACAAGTGTGGTGAAGCAGGCCATCTGTCCAGAAATTGTCCAACCAACAAAAAGGTGTTTTAACTGTAACTCTCCGGATCATATTCGACCAAATTGTCCCTTGTTAAGAAGTCCGCAGTTAACAATGGGGAGTAATGCATCGGGTAATCGGGGAAGAGCTACTGAAAACCAAGGAGGACAAGGAGGGGCACGGGGACGATCCTTCCAAATGACTAAGAATGAGGCAGAAGCATCGCCAGATGTAGTAACAAGTACTTTTCTTCTGAATTCAATACGTGCTAAAGTGTTATTTGACTCTGGTGCAAACTTYTCGTTTGTATCACCGTTGTTTGCTCAAATTGCATGTCTGAATTCTGTGCTGCTTGATGATAAATTAGTAGTTGATACTGCTAATAATCAAGAAACTGTTAC
>NW_020200901.1:90666-94465 GCF_001531365.2 Cynara cardunculus var. scolymus
CAGACCAGAGAACAGTTATTATTTATGGTGACCGTCAGAATTATCGCATTAGTATTCTGTCAGTAATGAAAGCTCGGAAGAGTATTCAAAAGAAGTGTCATGGATATTTGGCATATGTGATTGATTTAAAGAAAGAGAAAAGAAAGGAAGAATTGATCCCAATAGTTTGTGAATATCCTGAATTTTTTCCGGAAGATTTATCTGGGTTACTACCAGATAGGGTTATTGAATTCCGAATCAATCTTATACCAGGGGCTGCACCAGTAGCTAAGGCTCCGTATCGTCTAGCTCCATCTGAATTAAAGGAATTGGCGACACAATTGAAAGATTTAACTGATAAAGGATTTATAAGACCTAGCACTTCGCCTTGGGGTGCTCCGGTCTTGTTTGTCAAAAAGAAGGATGGATCTATGCGAATGTGTATAGATTACCGTGAGTTGAATAAGTTGACAATCAAAAACAAATATCCTTTACCGAGGATTGATGACTTATTTGATCAACTGGTGGGGGCAAGTTATTTTTCAAAAATCGATTTGAGGTCAGGATATCATCAGCTTAAAGTCAGAGAAGAAGATGTTGAGATACGGCATTTAGGACAAGGTATAGACATCATGAATTCCTAGTTATGCCTTTCGGCTTAACTAATGCGCCCACAGCTTTTATGGATTTGATGAATAGAATATGTAAGGAATATCTTGATAAATTCGTTATTGTATTTATCGATGATATTCTTATATACTCTAAGACTGAAGAAGAACATGCAAAACATTTTCGTCTGATACTGGAATTGCTGAAGAGAGAAAAGTTGTATGCAAAATTGTCTAAGTGTGAGTTCTGGCTAAGAGAAGTCCAATTTCTGGGTCACGTCATTTCAGAATCAGGAATTAAAGTTGATCCCATGAAAATAGAAGTAGTTGCCAAATGGGAAGCTCCTAAGAATCCGTCTGAAGTTCGTAGCTTCTTGGGATTGGCTGGTTATTACCGAAAGTTCATTCAGGATTTTTCTAAAATAACTGTGCCATTGACTAAACTGACTCGGAAGAATGTTAAATTCCAGTGGAAAAAAGAACAGCAAGAAACCTTTCAACTTTTAAAAGATCATCTTTGTAGTGCACCAGTATTAACTCTGCCAGATGGATCTGAAGATTTTGTAGTATACAGTGATGCTTCAAAGTTGGGATTAGGATGTGTTTTAATGCAAAGAGGAAAAGTAATATCTTATGCATCAAGACAACTGAAAGAACATGAAAAGCAGTATCCAACTCATGACATGGAGTTAGCTGYAGTGGTTTTTGCATTGAAAATCTGGAGACACTATCTTCTGGGAACGAAATGTCAGATTTAYACTGACCATAAAAGTTTACAACATTTGTTCAACCAGAAAGATTTAAATATGCGACAACGTCGATGGATCGAATTAGTCAATGATTATGATTGTGAAATTCTCTACCATCCAGGAAAGGCTAATGTGGTAGCTGATGCTTTGAGCAGAAAGGAAAAGAGTGGAACCATCAAGACTGTAGCTGTGAGAATGAATTTGATTCCTGATATTCGTAAAGAAATTCAGAAGTGTCAACAAAAAGCTGTGAAAGAAGAATTTGTAAAGACAGAAAAGTTGGGTAAGATGATCTCAACCTTGGAGCAGAATGATGAAGGACTTATGTGCTTTCAAAGGCGAATTTGGATACCACATCTTGGAGACATCCGAAGTAAGATTTTGAACGAAAGTCATAAATCCCGGTACTCTATCCATCCAGGTACCAATAAGATGTATCGAGACTTAAAACCCTTTTATTGGTGGCCAGGATTGAAAAGAGATATAGCACGGTATGTGAAACAGTGTCTAACGTGTTTACAGGTCAAGATTGAACATCAGAGACCGTATGGAAGCCTTCAATCTTTGGAGATACCTGTATGGAAATGGGATCACATTACCATGGATTTTGTTATGAAGTTACCTCGAACTCCAAAGGGGTATGATGCGATTTGGGTAATTGTTGATCGCCTGTCTAAATCTGCACATTTTCTACCAATAAGAGAGAACTATTCTTTAGAAAAGTTAGCGCAGATTTACATCAAAGAAATTGTTACCAGGCAAGGTGTTCCTTTGTCTATTACAGAAAGCTTTGGGGTCCGAAATTCGACTAAGTACAGCTTATCATCCACAGACTGATGGACAGAGTGAAAAAACTATTCAAACTCTTGAAGATATGTTGAGAAGTTGTATTATTGACTTCGGAGGATCATGGGAAGACCACTTACCATTAATAGAGTTTGCATATAACAACAGTTATCATTCCAGTATTCAAGCGGCACTATATGAAGTATTGTATGGACGTAAATGTCGAACGCCGTTGTGCTGGAATGAAGTGGGTGAGAAACAGCTAACAGGTCCTGAGATTGTTCAAGAAACTTCCGAAAAGATTGAACAGATCCGCGAAAGAATCAAAACACCACAGGATCGCCAGAAAAGCAATGCTGATAATCGTCGAAAATCCATTGAATTTGATGTAGGCGATTTTGTAATGTTAAAAGTTTCGCCATGGAAGGGTGTTATCAGATTCGGGAAGAAAGGAAAGCTCAGTCCAAGGTATGTTGGGCCATTCAGAATATGTAACCGAATTGGGCCAGTAGCATATCAGTTAGAGCTACCAGAAGACCTGAGTCAAATTCATAACACTTTTCATGTGTCGAATTTGCGGAAATGTTTGGCTTATCCGAATCTAGCTGTACCTTTGCCAGAAATTCAATTAGACAGTAAATTGAACTTTGGGGAAACACCCGAAGCCGTAATTGACCGAAAGATCAGGGTATTGAGAAACAAAGAGATAAGTTTGGTTAAAGTACAGTGGAAATTTCACAAAGGACCAGAAGCGACATGGGAATTGGAGTCAAAGATGAGATCGGAATACCCGTGGCTTTTTTATTAAAGGAATTCCGCGACGGAATTCTTTTGAGGGGTGGATAATGTGATAACCAGATCCTGGTTATTAACCAAGGAAAATGATACGTGATTATCTGATTTAATAATTACGTGATAGCATGATAATTGATACATGTCGGTATGAGAATTTGTGAATTAATTGAATATATATATATATATATATTTGTGTGAATATATATATATATATATATATATATGTGATTATTATATGCATGGATGTATGTATGTGTATGCACTATTCATGCATGAGGTGGAGGGGGTATGGAAGGCGGTTTAAAACCGACCTTTCCATTTTTGGAAAGTATAAAAAGGRGGCTTCACCTCCTCATTTACTCTTTCCTACGATTTTGAGAAAAATTTGAGAGGTTTAAAGAAGTGTTGTCCTGTTTGCAAAAAGAAGGTGATTTCAAGTTGATTTCAAGTGTCAAGTTTCAAAAGGGATCGATTTCTAGCAGTATGGTTTCAAAAGCTTTACAAGGTGAGTGGTTTCTAAACCTTTTTGTATAAAGATTCTACTGGTTTCAATTGCATGATTCGTATTGTTCTTATTTGGAAAGAAACCTTGTTTTATTGTCTAAGTGTTTATCCGGACAAAGAGTAACCGGATAAGCATTTAAACCGGACAAGCCTTAGGCGGTTTATTGTCTGGATTGTCTTAAACCGGACAAGCATTGAAAGGTTTATTGTCCGGATTGTTTTAAACCGGACAATCTTTAAACGGTTTAGTGACCGGATTAGTTTAAACCAGACACACCTTAAGCGGTTTGTTGTTCGGAGTTGGTAAACCGGTTGAGTGTTGAGCGGTTTATAAATAGTAGTAGTATTTATGATTTTAAACTGAGAAGTAGGAATACG
>NW_020200901.1:95130-101541 GCF_001531365.2 Cynara cardunculus var. scolymus
AAAGGTATGGAATTTGTATAGCTACGTGGATAGCTTGAATGTGGAAAAGGATTTGATATTACCTTCTTGCGTATTCATATATTTGTGATATATGTGAATAATTGTTTTATAAAGGTTTTGGTGATCCTTCACCCTGCAATTACATGATTAGGGTGACTCACTAGACTTTTCAGTCTAATCCTCGTTTTGTGATTTTAAAATGTGTATTACAGGAAGTATAGAAGGTAAATGAAAGGAGAATATTTAATGCTTTTTCTTATATGCATTCAGCTGCAGAACTGCTCTTGTTGATTAGTACAAGATAGTATTTTGAATTTTTGGACCTTGTATTTGGTCATGATTGTAGATTCTTGTACTAAGGGACCAGATGTATATGAATATGTATTTCTTTGATATGAAATATGTATTACATGCAATGTGTGGGTTGGGGCGTTACATTTCATAATATGAAACAGCACTTTAGTGTTTTACATCTCATTTCACTTCAACTTTTGTTTTGTTTTATTTTCAAATTGTGAAACAAATGCTACAAACAATGTATTATTGTTTCAGCATATGAAAAGAAAAAGAAAATGAAAGGGAAATGTGATGTGAAGTACCAAATATTATTTCACAAGGTGAAATAACATACGAGTTACCCATCCAATTAATCATCCAATGGTCATCCAGTTGTTCATCCAACCATTATCCAACTATCATCCAATTAACTTTCAAATTTCTTAAATTGAAATTTGTTTTATGTGAGGCTATGAATTTTTAACTTCCCTTGTGTTGTTTTTAACACATATTAAAAGTGATTAATTAATTTGTATCATTATTAGAGAATTGCATTGAATTAACACACTAGATGAATTCAATCTCATCGGATCATTCATTGGATATCCAATAAAAGTATCCAATGGATGGAATCGAACCACTCCAATCATCCATTGGATTAGATTAAATCGGATCGGTTATCCAATGTTAATCGGATCAGATCGGTTGGCAAAATCCAACATCCAATAGATGATTGGATCGGTTTGGTTCCCCTCACATCCACTGGATCTCAACCGATGAACGGGCCTAACCAAATCTATTATTGAAAACGGAAGTTGAGAGAGAGGAAGGTGATTAGATAAAATTGCCCCTCACTAACGAAAAGTTAACTGAAATAGTTAGTAGGAAGGATCATATCCATTATAAAAGTGAAACTATAGTATAGAGACGTTCCTCGTTAATTATTTTTTCGGAAGATCTTACTCATTAATTTATATAAACCATATGGACCAAATTTGTATTTGAGTCTTATTTTATTTGAAGAAAAAATTATGACATTAATTTAAAATTCGTTGAATATGATTTTTTGAAATATTGAAATAAAAATTCTTTTTTTTTTTTGAAATATTGAAATAAAAACAAGTGATTTTTTTTGTTAGTTATTAGCTAACAAAAATATGTAATAGAAATAGAAGGCTAGAGATTAAGGGGTGTTTACCTAAATGTTTACCCGGTAAGTTCTTATTTTTAGGAGCCAATATTGTAATTTGTTTTATCGGGTAAGATTGTAGTACATCAAAATGATACCGTATGCAATAATTTATCCAGTAAGCACTTACCCGGGTAAGAGTCGTCACCTTCACTTACCGAGTAAGACTCTTCATTTTTATCATTGTTCAAACCAGGTAAGATTTTTGACATTTGTCATGTTCATCCGATAAAGAAAATTACCCAGTAAACATTTACTAGACACTACAACAAAATTGGGTTTATAGGACGCCCCCAATCTTTAAGCGTCTCAAAAGACCGCTTTATAGAACTTAATTTATAGGACCAAAATATGAAGCGTTCTATCTAAAGTTGTTGTAATAAGTTTATATGACACTTTTGGCCGTCTTAACAAGTTTTTTAGAACATTTTTAATACAAAGTGTCGCATTAGCAACTTTATAGGACACTTTTGATAAAGTGTCCTATAATGTAATAACTTAAAATATTATATGAGGGTTTTGAGAATCTTACTTATTTTTTTTTTTTTGGCCATTAGAACTATTTATGGCTTAGAATCGTAACCGCTATAAAGGAATAAATTGTGTTTTTAAAATAGTATTAATTGCCTTGTAACCGACCAATTAAGTGGTAATTAATTTGTAAGGAGGTTACGAAGAGTATATATAGAGGTGATGAGCTAGAGATTGGTTCCTTACTAGCAAATAGAGGTATTCAAGAGCTAGAAGGCGAAAGCAGGGAATCGATACTCAAGAGTTGTGTGTTTGACGTTCATCAGACGAACGTTCGAAGCTATCAATCACTGTGAGTTTACATGATGTTTTTTTAAGGGTTGCATATATGTTTCTGTTAAATTGCAAGCTTGCTGTATTTTACGAATATGTTTGCTGTGTGAACGTGTTTTCTGTGATAAAATGTTGTGTGGGAAATTTGGGGGGGGGGAACTGTACTAAAGATTTAATCCTGAAAACAAGTACGCTGTATGAAGCTTGTTAAGCCGTAAGAGCGAACATGTTGTGTGAAGTTCGCCAGGCAATGCTGTGTGATATAGTCCTTTTCCCCTCATGTTTTCGGTAGTTTATGAACTGTGTGTAAACCGTTTATTCACTGGGCCTTAGGCTCACCAAACTCGTGTTTTTTTTTTCAAAATAAAAAAAATGCAACCAGGTCACTACACTTATGGGAATAGTAGCAAGGGCAAAGAGAGGGCGTAGCGCCAGGCTACGCATGACGAGGATAGACTTGAAATGAAATCTAGTCGTGACTTGTCTTAACGAAGAGTAGTCAGTTGTGAGTTTAAGCAATTGTTGTATGATCAGAAGAAATTTTTAGACTTCCGATGTGATTTATGTTTAAACTGTTTCAATCCAGTATTTTATGTAAGTTTCCAATTTTTAAGGTTGAAACTTATTAATGATTTGAGGTTAAGATAAAGATCGGATTATTGGTCTTTACAGGTGGTATCAGAGCCTTAGTTCTAAGAGAAATAGGTTATGATTTTAGCCTAAACTTAGACAGAATTAAGGTTGAAAAAAAATTGAAACAGAAATGATGAATTTGGACTGTTATTCTTGCTGTTAGTGTGCTTGTTGTTAAGTGATGACTGTGTTGAGGTTAATAGATTTATCGTTGTGAGTTGTAGGAAAATGGTTTATACCAAGCGCACTAGAAGTATTGGAAGACGAGGACGTAGAGAAGTTGGTCTAGGACCAAGAGGGGGAATTGGAGAACGAGGCCAGAGAAGCAGGTGCTCTGGAAGAATAGAGAACAGAAGCTCTGCAGAGCCAGAGGGCAGAAGCTCTGGTCGAAATGAGAATATTCCAAGGGTTGAGTCCTCTCAACCCACCTTTGTAGGGGATTCTTATTGTGATCCCACAGAGGGATCCTATAAAGAGTACACTCCTTGAACGCCTGATCATACAGACCTCGAGGAGAAAATATCGACTTTGCAAGAAGAGAACGCCCAACTAAGGGCAGGGCTATTAGTGGCCCAAGAAGCCAAGGATCAGGCCGACTGGTGGTTGAACAACGTGCAGAGGGAGCACGTGAAGTTAGGTGAAGAGTTAAACAAAGTTTTGACTGAGAATAATGAACTATGGGAAAACAACCACACCATGGCATGGAAGTGTGTAGAGCTGGAATGGGAGAGGAGGATTGTTTCACGATCATGGAGGGTGCGATTGGAAGATCGTGCTCGCTATTTCTGTGAGGTGGCCACAGGCTACTTGGACTCCACCAAGGAGTACTTCTCACGTTGGGCATGACAGTTTTGCCAAGGCCCAAACTTCAGCTCTGTATGGAGGCATCACCCAGAGAGCCTTATGAGGAGTTTGTGAGAATCACAAACTACCTAATGGATATGTCATGAGTAAGAGGATGAGGATAAAATAGTTAGCATATGATATTGACATGATTATGGAATGAAAT
Organism: Cynara cardunculus var. scolymus; assembly: GCF_001531365.2. NCBI lineage: Eukaryota > Viridiplantae > Streptophyta > Magnoliopsida > Asterales > Asteraceae > Cynara > Cynara cardunculus. The sequence goes on from NW_020200901.1 coordinate 99,042, forward strand.
AAACTTGTGTTGTTGAATGGTTGTGGAATGCTAAGTTGTGTATAAGAATAGTTATTTATAATCTGTTATACGCATATAGTTAAGAAAGAAGGAATGTCTCAATGATCGAGAAGGACTCTATCGGTCGCTCCTGATGCAGAGGAAACACCTCTGGTGGGGGCTACCCCTGCTGTACCAGGGGTGATACCAGCCTCTGCTGCGGCCACGAGGACCGCGAGCACTAGAGGCAGAGGACGAGGCAAAGGAAGATCGCAAACAAGACAAAGATTGCCAGAGCCCTCGGTACAAGAGAGCTCTGTATCGGGCAGAGGCAGAGGTCGCACACGGGCAGCGACCACCACCCCTGTGGACCTCATTGCTCAAGAGGTGTCCAGAGCTCTGCAAGCTGCTCTGCCTGCCATGCACAAGTAAGAGAGACAGAGCAGAGGAATGAAGAGGCTAGGGAAGCTAGCGTAGCAAGAGAAGTGGTTAGCAACATCAACCATAGAGAGGACCATAGAGAAAGGTCAAGAGCTAATAGTCCTATCGACACTAGCACAGGACAGAGGGGTTGTAACTACAAAACTTTCTTAGCTTGCAAACCCCAACCATTTCAGGGTGAGCCAAACCCAATTACGGCCCTGAGATGAATAAAGGAGACAGAGATGGTCTTCAAAGTTAGCAAATGTGCAAAGGAATACAAGGTGATTTATGATGCTTCCATGATGAAGTCTGAAGCCCTATTCTGGTGGGAAATAATTACCAACCTAAGGGGCGAAGAGGTTGTAGCAAGGATGTCATGGGATGAGTTCCAGGTGCTGTTCAACAAGAAGTTTTGCCCAAGAACTGCTATAAAACAGTTGGAAGAAGAATTCTTGAGGTTAGAACAAGGAAGCTTAACGGTCAGGGAGTATACGACCAGCTTCACAGAGAAGGCTAGTTTCTCAGAGCATTATGTCTCTACTGAGGAGAGACGGGTAGAGCGTTTTATATGGGGATTGAAAGCATCCATCAGGGAGTTTGTCCTCACCATGAAACCAACTACTTTCCAAGAGGCTGTGAATGCAGCCGAGGTTAGAGAAAAGGAAATGGTCCGCCATTCAAGTAGGAAGCAAAGGTGGGAAAGGAGAGGAACGACGACCAGAAGCACCAAGACCAAAAGGGAAGGTGTTCCAAATGACTGCAGCCGAGGCTGAGGAAACCCCGGATGTGGTAACAGGTACCTTCCTGGTTAATTTTATACATGCAAAAGTGTTGTTCGTTTCTGGCGTGAATAAATCATTTGTATCCACTACTTTCTGCCACAACTTGAATAGAGTAGCTAAGCCTCTAAGTTCAGCATTAGAAGTAGAAACTGCTGATGACAACAGGGTAGTGATTAAGGAAGAATATGATGACTGCATTATAGAGGTAGATGGTAGTTCTATTCCACTTAAGTTTCTCCCTATGACACTAGGGGAGTTTGATATAATAATCGGGATGGACTGGTTAGCTGAAAACCAAGCCAGAATCCTGTGTACTAAGAAGATAATCTATATTGAGGTACCGGGTAGTGGGAGATTAATAATCTATGGAGATAGAAGGGATAGGAAGGCTAGCATGATCTCCCTACTCAAGGCCAGATGATGTATAAAGAAAGGATGCCAAAGCTATTTGGCATATGTAATCAACGTTAAGAAGGAGAAGAGTGCGATGGAAGATATTAAGGTGGTAAGAGACTTCCCAGAAGTCTTCCCGGATGACCTGACCAGTCTTTCGCCAGAAAGACAGGTGGAGTTTCAGGTTGATCTGGTACGTGGAACTGCACCTATTGCCCACGCACCTTACCGACTTGCACCATCAGAGATGAAAGAACTGATGACTCAGTTGCAAGATCTATTGGACAAGGGTTTCATACGCCCTAGTCCATCACCTTGGGGAGCTCCAAGGCTGTTTGTCAAAAAGAAGGATGGTACAATGTGAATGTGCATTGACTACCGGGAGCTTAACAAGGTGACTATCAAAAATAGATATCCACTTCCAAGAATTGATGACATTTTTGATCAACTTCAGGGTGCAAGTTACTTCTCGAAGATTGATCTACGATCGGGGTATCACCAACTAAGGGTAAAGGATGAAGATGTATCCAATACTGCCTTTAGGACAAGGTATGGGCATTATGAATTCCTGGTGATGCCATCCGGAATGATTAATGCACCTGCAGCGTTCATGGACTTGATGAACAGAGTCTGCAAACCATACTTGGATAAGTTTGTCATCTTTTTATAGACGACGTTCTTGTATATTCACGTACCAAGGAGGAGCATGAGGAACACTTACGGGCTGTTTTAGATCTACTGAAACAGGAAACTGTACGCGAAACTCTCCAAGTGTGAGTTCTGGCTACGAGAGGTGTAATTCCTCGGTCATGTAGTGAACCAAGAGGGAATAAAGGTCGACCCAGCCAAGATAGAGGCAATACAGAGGTGGGATCCACCCCGGACCCCTTCTGAAATTCGAAGCTTCTTGGGTCTGGCCGGTT
>NW_020200902.1:0-10480 GCF_001531365.2 Cynara cardunculus var. scolymus
TGATCTCTAGTTAGTCTAGTTCTAACGATCCCAGGATGAACACAGTTTACGATCACGTTCGCTTCCATTTGCTGCATAAATAGTTTTCAATATCTACCCAAATAAACAAGTATATATATATATATATATATCGATCACGTAAAATAAGAGAATTAAAAACTAGCTCAATATACATCATCAAGCGATACATTGTAACTTAAACATAGAAACATATACTTTGTTAGAAGCAACTACAAGAAGCCAATCACGCACGTGTTTCTACAAATATTTCTTGGTCAAATAAACCATCATCTAAACATTAGCAATAAGCATCATTCTAATGAGAATCTAATACCCTCCATCCATCTCTCAGACATAACTTCTTCTTTCTATATCATGGAGGCAATGCAAAAAACAAGAAGCAAAACAACAAACAGATATTAATCACATAAGGTCATCATGACACACATAGTGTTGTATCAACAGGTGGTGTACTACTACAGCTTAAATACTTGAATAATAATGTGGAATCCCATTTGTCAGTGTAGCAACAAGAAATGACTTCATCAATACCCTCTGCTGCTGTTTTTCCATGTGCAACCTGGCCCGACTACTCCTTTTTGTCATTGTTTGGTCATATTAGTTAGAATTTAGTGGGTTCATCTAAAATTATCCGTTAAGAAAACATATACAAAGTAGCCTCTTGTTCACACTCACCACAGCTTATTAGGGAGAGATTCTCCAATTTCCAACAGGTCTCTATGGCAACCACCAAGTTACCATCAAACTTCACATTTATTTCCTTTTTTCCAGAAACAAAGAATAACTCACATTTTATTCTGTAAAAAAAAACTTACATCTGGTGAGTTTGGTGCTTGTTGCATCGTATATGTGTTTTTTCTTTAGATTACCCCACATCTATATGATGTACAGTATGCTATGCAGTCAGCTACTTTGTCTTTTCCASTAAATACAATGCATATTTATCACCTGAAACAAGAATATTAATGAAATTTAGATATTTCAAGGCAACTTGCCTTGAAATTTYTGGCTAATGTTCATATACTTCCATCCATGTRGAAAGATTACACATCAACTCAAMCATCATCCAAAGTGGATGAATATCAGCACTAATGCACACAAACTATAACATATTCATCACACAGAGAAGATATAATAGTAATCACCTCACATTTTATTTAGATCTAATTGTTTTGCAATAAAAATTACTTTTATAAACTTATTTTTAATCTGCCCTCACCAAAATAAGATGATTATCAAGGGAGTCAATTTTTTTCTGAAAACTAACAAAATAAAATATATATATGTTTGATGCATATTTGCCAAGAATAGAATATCCTTCCAAGAATAGAAGACAGTGATGTTTACAACATCTACATTTTAATCTTAAAAGTAATTAAAAAGATCAAACATTTCATAGTCAAATTCTGATTAGCTGTCCAGGCAAAATAGCACAAGATTCTTCAYAGTTGAGGAACCAATTCCTTACGTATGAACAGGAACTGAAAAACTAGGAAACTAAAATAGGAACTGAAAAACTAGGAAACTAAAACAGGAACTTCAATGCACAAACCAAGTCCACATTTGATTTCAACTGTCTTGCTTTTATTTACTCTAAAATTGATCAAAAACAATGTTTAAAGTTGTTTTGGTCCCAAAAGAAAGGAAATGACTAATACATGGACTTCAATCACCAAATGGTGGATTGGCAGCAAAAGGCATGGATTTCAATTAGGATTTAGGCATACATGATACATTAACATTATACATACAGACATACAGTGAATCAGTGATACAGTAATAGTACTAGAAACACAAWYGACAAACCACAAARGACCAATTTCACAKCTTCAAACTTAGGTTTTGCAATCAAACAAGAATTAGAAACATAAGAAATGAAATAAGTAAAGTAAATAACCCTAACCTCACAAGCCACAAGATGCAAGAGCGAGAGCGAGAGTGAGAGGCGGCCGATAGTCGAGACCCGAGAGAGGCAGAGAGTGAGAGCGAGAGCCGATTGAGTCATGGCCGATTGTGATTTCGATTCGTGAATTTGTTTCTGTTCGTGAGTTCGTCCGTGAGCGAGGCGAGAGGCGACAAATTGAGTGAAGGCTAGGGATGGGAATGGACCCCAACCCGTCGGTTAACCCGGTCCACCCGCCCCGGTCGGGGACAGGGATTCTCCGAAAAATCGGGTCCCAGGGACGGGGACGGGGATCCCCGCTTGGCTCAAGCCGAGGACGGGGCCGGGGACGGGTACAGCACTCCTCGCCCCGCCTTGCCCCGCCCCGTTTTATATATATGTATTGTGGGCTTTGGGCTTTGGCCTGTTAATTTTATTAGAGTCTAAAGAATGTGTCCAGCCCTAGCATCCTTCTCATTCATCGTCTCCTTCAAACCCAGCAACCAGGACCAACCTAGAATCCCTATTGAAGATACGACGACTCCCTCCTCAGTCCTTAATACGATACGACTCCCTCTCCCTACCCTAATCGGCGACAGCGACAACGACGACGACAGCTACGGCGGCAGTGGCAGCGACAGCGACGGTCTCCGGCTCTCCCTCTCCCTACACGTTCACTTCACTGGTTTGTATTTCTCCCTTGATTTGTGAACTAAGATTGTCTTCTTCAGTCTTCTTCTTTACTTCTCCCATGATTTGTATTTCCAAATTGATAAAATTGCTATAAAATTGTTTTCAATAGGCTTCAATAATGATGATTGGGGTATACCGTATACATGTTAGCAAACATAAAATAGTTTGTAGATAGTTTGGTGACTTCTCTTGTAAAAGAAGTTAGATGGAGATTAAATGTTGTATTCCAATTTCATATTTGTCAAACATGGGGTTGTTTACTTGTTTTTTGTTTTATGTATGTTGAGACTTGAGAGGATCCCCGTTTCCCCGTTGGGGATCCCCGTTCCCCGTTGGGGACGGGGATGGGGATGTGATCATAATCCCCGGCGGGGACGGGGACGGGTATTGGGGTCCCCGCCCCATCCCCGCCCCATTACCATCCCTAGTGAAGCCCGATTGAGATTTACTAGATATTGGTAACATTGACTTTAGGCCCAAGTCAAAATTATATAGTGGGCTTCAGAAAATTAATAGGATTTTTCACGTTTGGGCCTACATTTGATATTAAAAATTGTTCTAAATATAATATGGTATTCATATCATTTTAAACTCTAATAGGACACTTAAAAATGTCCTATTAGCTTTTAAACACTAATACAACAATCAAAAATGTCTTATTAACTTTAAAATTAACATGACACTTAAAAATGTCCTATTAACTTTTAAAATAATATGACACTTTAAAATGTCCTATTAGTCTTTTAAATAATACAACACTAAAAAAGTGTCCTATTAGACTCTAAAATAATGTGACATTGAAAAGTGTCGTATTAGACTACATGATAGGACACTAAGAGAGCTTGATAAGGCATAAAAAATAAGAGTCCTATTAAATTAAATCAAATATGACTCATAAAATAATGTGTCGTATTAGCCCTTTTTAAAGGACGAGTTTTGAAAAGTGTCCCAAAAAAATGTCCTATAAACTTGTTTTTGTTGTAGTTGATGGAAGACTTTCAAGCAAAAAGTCTAAGTGTCCAATACAACCAGAAGTGCGATGAACGTCCATAGGTGCGATGAACTGAGCATCTCCATAACCCCTCTGGTTACCAACAATTGGAGTCTTCCACGACAGTTCAACCTGAGGCACCTAATGAAGAAGATCTCAAGACATAGTTGAACACGCCCCATAGAAGACAGCTGGAGATGGCAAATCGATAGTTGGATTCTCCTTTACTTACTTTGTTTTATTTACTTTCCGTAAATCTAGATATATTTCCTTTTCATAAGAGATTCGCTAAATATCTTCCATAGATAACAATCTCCATAATTAGCTTTTTAGTATAAATACGCTTTACCTTTCATGTAATCGTTTATACTTTCTGCCTAATCATTTGAATAAAGTGAATCATTCGGCACTCAACTATATTCTTGAATATTCTTATTTGTGTTCTTGAGTGGTCTTCACTTTCTCCATCTACACGACATATTTAGGTTATTCATAGCTTAAATATTAGTGTTATTGAAAGATCTGGGATCAACAATTGGTATCAGAGCCAATTGATTGTTCTTCAATCAAAACGATCATATCAAAATCTCTCAATTCGTTTTATGTGATAACTGGATTCTGGTTATCACCCGAGGTAATTAATATATGTGATTATTTGATAGATAAGTATGTGACAGCATGATAAATTGTTATATTTGGTAATGCAAATATGTGAAATTATGTGCATAAGTGAGTATGCAATAAATATGTGGGATGCATATGATATACATATATATATATATATATATGCATGCATGATATATGTGCAGGACTTGAGTGTGAATCTGTGAATATTTATGCATGATGTATGCATGCATGCATGTGAAGGGGAAGTAGCCGACTTTCCCTAAAGGGAAAGGTATATAAAGAGGGATTAGTTTTCATTTACACTCTCCCTTGCTATTGTGAACTTGTTGAGTGATTTAAAGAGAAAAAGAGTTGACCGGATTATTTTCAATCGGATTTAAGAAGCAATTCTCAAAAGTATTTTCAAAAGATGGGTGATTTAAATGTTTTAATCTCTTTGAAATGCATAAATTATTTGTATAAACTTTTCATCCGGTTTGAAGTTTAAACTGTATGAGTGTTATCCGGATTAGAGTAAACCCGTCAAGTGTTAAGCAATTTACATATAAACTGGGCAAGGGTTAAGCGGTTTAAAAGTAAACCGGACGTAGCCTCTTCAGGTTTAAGAACAATCCGATCAAAGTGTTGGCCGGTTTATATGATGAACAATTTATGAACATTCATTTTATGTCAAGTGTTTCAATCGGAGAAGTAGGAATACGACTATGGGGTTGGCCGGTTTATTTAAATCGGACATGTTACCTGGATTATTAAATCGGAGAAGACATGAATAGTGTTGTCCTGATTAGTAATCCGGACAAAGTGTTAAAAATTACTCTAAGTATTTAATCGGACACAATATGAGGTGTTGTTCGGATTAGTAATCCGGCCAAGGTTTGACCGGATTATGAGTTGACATATTATWTTGYTGATTCTTTTAACAAGAAATAGGAATTTTGATAAARATGATTTTGAACTGATATTATTCCATTGACCGCGGTCTATTCTACATGRAATTATTTTGTGAAATGTTTTGATGGGGAAATAAGGGTGGCATATCAAGGAGAGGTGTACCATGGGATAAGGGTAGCATATCAAGGACAGGTGTACCATGGGATAAGGTTGACATATCAAGGAGAGGTGTACATTTGGATATAAGGGTGGCATTTCTCTTCAAAATCTCTAATGGTCAATTGGAATTCTGCATATAGTGTGGGTTCCCTCACCAAACCTCCAACTCTTCAAAGAGAAGAGTATCTACAATGGAGGATAAGGATGGTGAACTTCCTGGAGGGGATGGACAGGAATCTCCTCAAATCTATCATGGAGGGTCCTTACATTCCTCAGACTCTTGTTCCAAGAGTCCCAGGAACAAGCACTACTGCAGAAGTTGTTGCTTACTTAATGCCCAAAGATAAAAAGAATTGAGACGAGGATGATCTTGGGTGTGTAGAGGCAGACAGGAAAGCTAAAAGGCTGATCATAATGGCCATTCCCAATGACATCTTTCAATCCCTCGACTCATGCACCATGGCAAAGGAAATATGGGACGAGTTGGCAAGCCAACTGGAAGGAGGTGCGGAAACTAAGAAAAACCATAGGGCTCAATGCCTCAACGAATACGCAAATTTCAAGGCTCCTCCTGATGAACCGATTCAGAAGACTTATGATCGTTTCAACACATTGATCAATCAATGTCGCCGAAATGACATCTCTAGGACAAAGGAAGAAAACAATGTTTTGTATCTCAAGAGTCTCGGTGATGAGTGGACTTAGCTGTCGATGTCCCTCCAAGCAAATCAGGACTTAGACAGTTGGTCACTTGATGACGTCTATGGAACTTTTGCTGCACAAGAAAAGGACATAATGAAGATGAAAGTGTCCATCGGTGGACCTCTTGCCCTTGCTGCAGAAGAAAAAGAAGTTTCAAGGACCTCCATAGAGATCACAGGAGGAAAAACATGAAGGCATTGGTGGTAGAGTCAGAATTCAAAGACGAGCCATCTGATTCTGATGATGATCTCAGAGCCTTTGCCAAGTCTCTGGCCTTGATAACGAAACAGTTCCAGAAAAAGTTTGTCAAGAAGCCGTATGAAAGAAGAGACTCTACAAGGGAGAAGTTCCAACCGTCATACGTTCAAAAGTCAATGATGTTCCATCAGAAGGAAGAAAGAAGAGAGGGAAGAGAAGAAAGAGAGGAGAAAAGAGAAGAAAGAAGAGATGGAGACGGTAGAAAAAATGATCTTCGCTACTACAGATGCGGAAAGATAGGACATTTTTCAAAGGAATGCAGAGGACGCATGGTGAAGAATGCTGACTATTATAACAATAAATACAAATACAATCCGAAGGAGCGAAGCCTGATGGCTGAAAAGGAAAGTAGGTGTCTGATTCTTCGTTTGAGGAAGAAGACAAGACACTCATATGCCTCATGACCACGTCCAATGCAGAATCCGCCTCTGACTCAGATGATCAGGTATGTGACCCTTCCATCGATGAAACCAACTCTGCTCCATCAGAGCTAGAGTTAAGGGTTATGAAACTCTCAGAAAATTTTCTAAAACTTAAAGAAAAATTTAATGTTGAAAAATCTGAAAGGATAAAAGCAGTAAAATAAGTCAGTTTCTACAAGAGAGAGAGTAATCTCTCACCGAAGAAAAAGCTGAACTAGAAAAAGAAAAGACTCGCATCGCATCACTCAAAAAATCAGAGAGAAAATCTTCTAGATCTAAACAAGAAAATAACTAAGGATTTAGAAAAGAAGGTAAAGTCCCTAAAGGAATCCGAGGCAGAAAGGCTAAACTCAATGGCTCTTAAGGATTTCTTCCAAAAAGAAAAGGAGATTCTTCATCAGAAGCTTCAAACCAATGAACTCCTAATGAAGAAATACAAGGATGCCCAAGACGTCTATGAAAAACTTAACGGCCAAAAGGATTATCAAGAGATTGGATTCAATGATCTAGATTCTTTCATTGAAACCAAGAAATCCACCCTTGAATCCACTTTCAAACTTGGATGCATCCAAAAACCCGACTTTTTCCCAAAACCCAAAGCAAACTTCAAAAGGGTTAAAGTCGATGGAAAAATTGTTCTCTTGAGACAAGATTTTAAAAATGTGGTGTATGAGAGTAGCACAAGTAAGAATTCTGATGAAGGGAATGATGCCTCCACACCAGAGACCGATAGAAACCTTATGGTTAAACCAGAGACTCTGGTTATCAATCCCACAAGTTCATCAGCAAGTGTTGTTAATGAGAAAGAGAATCTTAGTAAGGAACCATCATCTGATGAATCGATGAACCATCCAAGTGATATTTGAAGTTCATCTAAGAAATCAGAAGCGATGGAACCCCCAACAGATCACTCTGAACCATCAACCTCTAAACCCATTTCTCCTACAAACATCCATGAGAATTTTGAGTTCGAGAAATCCGCGAGAGACTTTCTTGATTCTGACTCTGAAGAAGAGATAGTCTGTGAATCACCAGAGATCATTGAGGATAAGAAACCTCAAACTTTCAAGGCCCTAATGAAATATGATGTTCCAGAACCTATGAAAGCTTCAGATAAAGGGAAAGAAAAATTGAGTAATGCCAAGTCTGCCAACAATACTTCACATGCCCCAAGCACTTCATCTAAATTCATTAAGTTTACTCGCGAACAGAAACAGAAGTGGCCCACCTCTGAACATTCTAACCAACACTTTTCTTCTCCTTTAGCTGAAGAAAAGAAGCCCATCCTCAGGAAAGAAGTAAAGCCCACGCCTGCCCCTACAAATAAAAAAATTTGCACTAGATACGAAGTTTGTAAAAACAACTAATGCTAGGACATAATTTTCATCCTCTGCTTTTACTTCTTCTTCATCGAATAAAAAGAAAGTTAAACATTCTTGTCCTAAAACTCCCAACTGCCAATGTTTAGCTCTTTTACAAAACCTGAGGAACGACATTTAACTCATCACTGCATGTTTAACAAACACGTCTATCTCTACAATGTTAAAACCAATGAAAACGTGAAAAAGCCCAAGCCTACAAATGCCAAGGAAAATACAAACAGACCCAAGGCTGCAAAGGCTAAGGGTAATGGAAATCAGCCCAATCCAAAGAGGGCTGATGAAAAGAAAAAGGTCATATCTCCGACTAACAAACGAGGACCTATTATGAAATGGGTACCTAAAAACCCTTAACTTGTCATGCAGGACCAGCATGTGCAACCATGGTATATGGATTCAAGTTGCTCCAGGCACATGACTGGTGATAAAAGTCAGTTGTCCTCCTTCATCGACAAATCTGGAGGCTCTGTTACTTTTGGAGACAACAACAAGGGTACCATCAAGGGATACGGCACACTCATCAAAGGCAACATCTCTATCAACAAAGTGGCTTATGTTGAAGGTCTAAAGAACAACTTACTAAGCATAAGCCAGTTCTGCGACAAGGGTCTTGAAGTCAGATTTCGCAAGGGTTTCTACATCATCGAAACAGAGCCCGGCCAACCCATCATCAAGGCGAAGAGAGAAGGGAATCTCTATCTTCTGGACTTTCATTCCTCTGTTGGACAAGACACCCTCTGCCTTGTATCGCATAAGAGCGATGAAAATTGGTTATGGCACCAGAAGTTCTCACATCTAAATTTTGATGTTCTAAGGAAGTTAGCCAAACAGAAGCTAGTCAAGGGGATTCCTGATCTCAACTTTGAAAAAGATCATCTATGCTTAGCCTGCGAGATGGGAAAGCTGAAATAGGCCTCACACAAAACAAAGTCATAAACCTCCTGCTCCAAGCCTTTGGACATAATCGACATCAACCTTCGTGGGCCTATCTCTACACAAAGCCTCTCTGGAAAGAAGTATATCCTGGTACTAGTTGATGAATACTCCAGATACACTTGGGTTGAATTCGTAAAGAAGAAATCAGAAGTTCATGAACTCCTCATCGGGGTGATGAAAAGGCTACAAGTCCTTCTACAATGTAAACTCATCAAAATAAGAAGTGACAATGGAAATGAATTCAGAAATGCCAGAATTGATGATTATCTCATCAGTGAAGGCATCTCCTACAAATTTTCAGCAGCCAGAACTCCACAGCAAAATGGAGTAGTGGAGTGAATGAACAGAACCCTAGTGGAAGCAACAAGGACCATGATTGTTTCATTGGAGTTACCCATCACCTTTTAGGCTGAAGCCATTTCCACTGCATGCTTCACCCAGAATCGATCAATCATCAACAAGAGGCACTAGAAGACTCCCTATGAGCTCATAAACCAACGAAGGCCAAATGTCAAATATTTCCATGTCTTTGGGTGCAAATGCTTTGTACGCAATGATAGGGAATATCTTGGCAAGTTCGACAAGAAAGCTGATGAAGGAATCTTTCTGGGTTATTCTCAAACTGCTAAGGCCTACAGAGTATTCATCAAAAGGACAAAGATCGTTATTGAAAGCATCAACGTGTCCTTTGATGATTCTTCACCAATGACTTCTAGAAACAGTAGTTCAGGACTCGGGCTATCATAGAGAGCCTCTGATTTATCACTTGGCAAACCCAATGAATCAGAGTTAGCTCATTTATTTGAAGACATCTTCGAAGAAGAAGTATTCTCTGGACAAGAACCTATTGGTGAACCCTCTTCCATAGCCGATGAAAAACATGATGTCTCCAATGCTGAAGGTACACCTCTTTACGAAACTCATGTTACTTCACCTTCTACTTCTTCTATGTCTTCAGATTCAGAGCATCACTCGGGAGATGATCTATGTGAGGGGGAGCAAGCAGTTCCATCAGCCGATGAAGAATTGCATCTTGTTGCTTCAGAACCCCAATTTTGCATCAAGTGGACAAAAGACCATCCTCATCACCAAATCATTGGTAATCCATCATCCGGTGTCAAGACGAGATCTGCTACTACCAATGAATGCCTCTTCGCCAACTTTCTGAGTATGATCGAACCAAAGAAGATTTCTGAAGCCCAACAAGATCAAAACTGAATAGATGTCATGCAAGAAGAACTACTATAGTTTGAGGGAAACAAAGTATGGTCCCTCATGCCTCTACCCAAAGGAAAGACGACTATACTAACCAAATGGGTCTTCAGAAACAAGACAAATGAAGATGGCATAGTTGTAAGGAACAAGGCCAGGCTTGTTGCCAAGGGCTACTATGACAGCTGTCAAATTCGAACTTCCAGGTTAGCTCTTATTAAGTTTATATTAGTGTTATTGAAGATAATTTATAAGATTAGGAGTTAGTTAGGTTAGTTTGGTTGAAAAATTTCTAGAGATTCCGGCA
>NW_020200902.1:10715-12482 GCF_001531365.2 Cynara cardunculus var. scolymus
CCCTCCCCCCTTTTTCCCTCCCTTATTCACATATAAAAAGCCTCCTTTCTTCCTTTTCAAGCCATTTGCTAACTATCAAATTTAAACTCCCTCTCCCTCTCTCTCTATAAAACTCAAGAGTCATCTTCATCCTCCATCTATTCAGCCGAATTCTTCCTATTTTCTTCATCAAAATAGCAAGGGATTTGAAGATACTACATCCCTCACATCAACAATCAAGGTAACATCTTCATCTCCCTCTTTATCTTGCAAATTTTGGGAGAAAAACCCACTTTTTATGTATTTCCATCTACTATCTTCTAACCTCCGAAAATTCAGAGTTTTAAGGAGAGATTACACACCAAAAACATGTAAAAATGTTCATATGATGGTGGTAATCTATGACCCAAACATTAGAACTCAAGAAGATAGGTAGAATCATGATTTTATGTGAGTTGATTCTTAAAAATGGCATTTTAGATGCTAACAGATTATGTGCATGTGCCTAAATCGTTTATATCTTGAAAATAATATGTTCAAATGTTAAGAATATTCTTCTAAAAGTTTATTTATTGAGTTGGGGTTGTAATACAATTGGTCTCACTCAAAAACATTGAGTTTTGACTCCCTAAATACTCAAAACATTATATATGTACATCTGAGTGTTTTTTCAGTAGGTAAATCCAACTTTAAACAACCATAACTCTCTAGATAATCATTCAAAATCATTTATTTTTCTTCTGGAAGTTAAATTAATGAGTTACCTTTCAAATGCCACTGATTTCATTCAAAAATGTGGTGATTTGAGGTTTTAACTACTCAAAACAAAGTGAGCATGCAATCTGTCCGAATCTGACAGATTTGTATATGTATGTTCCAATGACCATATCACTTTCAAAACTCGATGAAAAAGGATGATTCTTCCTTTGAGAGTTAACTATATKANTTATCTTCTGCATGCAAGTGGAATCACATGAAAATATGGAGTTTTGTTCTCCAAACACCTAAAAAACTTTAGGTGTGCAAACTGTGAAACCACCAGTAGGTAACTCCTACTTTGTATGCTAATATCTCTTTATTTACTTTCTCTTAGTGTATGATTCTTCTTATGAAATGTTCTTTTATGAGTTAGGGTTCATATGAACCCAGTTTCACTCAAAAATACGAAGTTTTGAGGCATTAACCAATTTAATTAAGTTAAGTGTGCAATCTGTCAACTAATAACAGATGTGTGCATGTAACTTTATGGTTCCATATATTCCTCTCAACTCATCCAAAATGAGTGATTCTTAATTTAAAAGTTTCATTTAAGTGTGAAGTTTATAATCCAACTTGAATTTCTGCAGAACACTTAGTAGAACTCTTTAAATGTGTATTTTACTAACATGGTATAATCTGCCATATCAGTTGTGATATGATGTATTGCATAAATTATTTGAATCATTATTGCATGTCCAAAATGTATGAAATTTGGTCACAATGACCATAACTCAGTGCTATATCCCATATAAAAAGATAGGAAACTATCTCATTTTATAAATCTCTTTAAATTGATCATTTTATGTATCATTAGTTTCTGCCCAAAAATGAGATTTTGGGATTATTTGATTTTGTAAATATTGATTTTTTTATTGGACTATAGCATTACTTCCGGTATAAATTAATATATTAACGAGCATATGGACATTATGTATATTTGGACAATAGATAATCAAGTTGGACATAAGTAGACACTTATGGACTTAGGACTTATTAATCCCCATAAGTAGTTTTAAACCCATAAGTGAC
>NW_020200902.1:14457-15719 GCF_001531365.2 Cynara cardunculus var. scolymus
TACTCGACAAAGGATTCATCAGACCCAGCTCTTCACCCTGGGGAGCTCCAGTTCTATTTGTTAAAAAGAAAGACGGATCCCTTCGGATGTGCATCGTTTATAGGGAACTCAATAAGTTGACCATTAAGAACCGATATCCTCTTCCCCGAATCGATGACTTGTTCGATCAACTTCAAGGTGCCAATTACTTTTCAAAGATCGATCTTCGGTCCGAATACCATCAAATGAGGGTCCATGAGGAAGATATTCCTAAGACGACGTTCAGAACTCGTTATGGTCATTATGAATTTTTAGTCATGCCATTTGGGTTAACTAACGCGCCAGCAGTTTTCATGGATTTAATGAATAGGGTATGTAGGTCATATTTGGATAAGTTCGTGATTGTATTCATAGATGACATCCTGATCTATTCGCAAAACAAGGAGGAGCATGAGCAGCACTTAAAGTTGATACTTGAACTATTAAGATATCAGAAATTATATGCCAAGTTCTCCAAATGCGAATTTTGGATTCGTGAGGTGCACTTCCTTGGTCATGTGGTAAATGCGAAGGGAATTCATGTTGATCCGGCCAAAGTTGAGGCTATAAAGAAGTGGGAAGCTCCAAGGACCCCAACAGAAATTCGCCAATTTCTCGGTTTAGCGGGTTACTATCGCCATTTTATTTCAAACTTCTCCAAGATCGCATAACCACTGACGGTATTAACCCAGAAGGATAAGGAGTTTATGTGGGGAGAAAAGCAAGAAGAAGCATTCCAATTTCTCAAACATAAGCTATGTCATGCACCGATCTTAGCACWACTAGAAGGCACGGAGAATTTTGTGGTATATTGCGATGCATCACACCAAGGCTTGRGATGTGTGCTGAWGCAAAATGACARGGTCATTGCTTATGCATCAAGGCAACTCAAGGTTCATGAAAAGAACTACACCACTCATGACTTGGAGCTAGGAGCAGTGGTGTTTGCACTCAAGATTTGGAGACATTATCTCTACGGTACCAAATGCACTGTCTTCAATGATCACAAAAGCCTTCAACATATTCTAAACCAAAAGATGCTGAACATGAGGCAACGGAGATGGGTTGAACTTCTCAACGATTATGACTATGAAATAAAATACCATCCAGGGAAAGCTAACGTGGTAGMAGACGCWCTAAGTCGAAAAGAAAGGATAAAACCGTCAAGAGTACGAGCCATGGGGATAATAATTCAAACGAACCTAAAAATGCAAATTCGTGAAGCTCAAGAAGAGGCGTTGAAA
>NW_020200902.1:17889-19768 GCF_001531365.2 Cynara cardunculus var. scolymus
ACTCAAGAAGATAGGTAGAATCATGATTTTATGTGAGTTGATTCTTAAAAATGGCATTTTTAGATGCTAACAGATTATGTGCATGTGCATAAATTATTTATATCTTGAAAATAATTTGTTCAAATGTTATGAATCTTCTCCTAAAAGTTTATTTATTGAGTTGGGGTTGTAATACAATTGGTCTCACTCAAAAACATTGAGTTTTGACTCCCCAAATACTCAAAACATTATATATGTGCATCTGAGAGTTTTTCAGTAGGTAAATCGTACTTTAAACAGCCATAACTCTCTAGATAATCATTCAAAATGATTGATTTTTCTTCTGGAAGTTAACTTAATGAGTTACCTTTCAAATGCCACTGATTTCATTCAAAAATGTGGTGATTTAAGGTTTTAACTACTCAAAACAAAGTGAGCATGCAATCTGTCCGAATCTGACAGATTTGTATATGTATGTTCCAATGACCATATCTCTTTCAAAACTCGATAAAAAAGGATGATTCTTCATTTGATAGTTAAATATAAGAATTATCTTCTGCATGCAAGTGGAATCACATGAAAATATGGAGTTTTGTTCTCCAAACACCTAAAACACTTTAGGTGTGCAAACTGTGAAACCACCAGTAGGTAACTCCTACTTTGTATGCTAATATCAATTTATTTACTTGCTCTTAGTGTATGATTCTTCTTCTGAAATGTTCTTTTATGAGTTAGGGTTCATATGAACCCAGTTTCACTCAAAAATACGAAGTTTTGAGGCATTAACCAATTTAATTAAGTTAAGAGTGCAATCTGTCAACTAATGACAGATGTGTGCATGCAACTTTATGGTGCCACATCTTCCCCTCAACTCATCCAAAATGAGTGATTTTTAGTATAAAAGTTTCATTTAAGTGTTAAGTTTATAATCAAACTTGAATTTCTGCAGAACACTTATTAGAACTCTTTAAATGTGTATTTTACTAACGTGATGTAATCTGCCATATCAGTTGTGATATGATGTATTGCATAAATTATTTGAATCATTATTGCATGTCCAAAATGTATGAAATTTGGTCACAATGACCATAACTCAGTGCTATATCCCATATAAAAAGAGAGGAAACTATCTCATTTTATAAATCTCTTTAAATTGATCATTTTATGTATCATTAGTTTCTGCCCAAAAATGAGATTTTGGGATTATTTGATTTTGTAAACATTGATCTTTTTATTGGACTATAGCATTACTTCCGGTATAAATTAATATATTAACGAGCATATAGATATTATGTATATTTGGACAATAGATAATCAAGTTGGACATAAGTAGACACTTATGGACTTAGGACTTATTAATCCCCATAAGTAGTTTTAAACCCATAAGTGACGGTTTTGATATTCCTCTTTGATAGGGAATCGTTAAGCTCGTGTGGTGACTGGATCGTATCTTTAATATGCGGAGCTTTGCAAAAGAGTGAGTTTTCACATCCCCTTTTTACTATTTTCGTGTTTTTGGGGGAAAAACATGTATAAAAATAGTGATGACTTGCATGCAATATTCAATGTGTTTAAATTGTGGATAGAAATTGATTTTCTTTATGAATTTATGCTTTGAAATGAAATTGTGAATACGAGCACTAACACTTTGTACACTAGTAATAGTTGTGTTTGGGTTAATTTAAAAAGTCCCATTGGTTACACTACTTATTAACTCGTATAATCTGATAGTTTAAGTGGATAGCGCTATTTGGATTGACAATCCCACCTTCTGCTGGTGAGTAGTGGTGCATTTAACTAAAACAAGAGTTCTACACATGTGGGGTTTAGTCCCACCGCTGAGGTAGTCCGGTGTGAGTTCTACACATGTGGGGTTTAGTCCCACCGCTGAGGTAGTTCG
>NW_020200902.1:20121-45884 GCF_001531365.2 Cynara cardunculus var. scolymus
TTATTGCTTAAAGATTTGTTGTGAAATAAAAACCTGTGAACTCACCAACTCTTGTAGTTGACACTTGTTTTGACGTGCTTTTCAGGGGTAAGAAAGGCTCAAGGTGGCACTTAAAAGAAGCAGTGTCACAACTATCACCTTTAAATTTCTTTTTGTGTTTAATTTACAAACTTGTCTTTGGAAATTGTAAACTTTGGTTAATGGTGTAATTAATTTTAAATGTATGGTTGTATTTCTTTATACTCTATTGCTATGAGACTCTACCTGCCATACCTCGTGTTTCCGCTTTAGCGAGGTGTGATAGCTACTGCCAGGAAGAAGGAATTGACTATGACAAAACATTTGCTCCCGTTACAACACTTGAAGCCATCAGAATATTCCTAGCCTATGCAGCACACAAAGGCTTCAAGGTGTATCAGATGGATGTCAAGTCTGCCTTCCTCAATAGTAAATTCAAGAAGAACTATATGTGCAGCAGCCCCCTGGGTTTGAAAATCCAAAGCATCCAGACTATGTTTATTTTCTGGACAAAGCTCTCTATGGGCTGAAACAAGCACCCAGGGTCTGGTATGATACACTCTCTACCTTTCTCATCGACAATGGATTCAAAAAAGGTACCATCGATACAACTCTTTTTCTCAAGAAGCATAAAGGTGATATATTACTTGTGCAAATATATGTGGACGATATCATATTTGGTTCTACCAATGCCAAATTTTGTGAAAAATTCTCGGAGCTGATGAAAAGCAAATTTGAGATGAGTATGATGGGAGAACTCAGTTTCTTCAGTGGTCTTAAAATAAAAGAAACTTCAGAAGGAATTTTCATCAATCAGTCCAAATATGTGACTGACCTACAGAAGAAATACTCTCTCTCAAGTTCATCATCGATGAGAACACCAATGGCTACAGGAGCTAAGTTGTTTGCTGATCCATCAGGTAAATCTGGGGATGTAACAACCTACAAAGGCATGATTAGATCACTCATGTATCTAACAGCTAGTAGACCAGATATTATGTTTGTTACATATTTTTGTGCAAGGTATCAAGCTAATCCTAAGGAATCTCATCTCTTTGCGGTCAAGAGGATCTTTAGATACCTCAAGGGAACCCCTTCATTAGGTCTCTAGTATCCTAAGAACTATGGATTTGATCTAATTGCTTATACAGATGCAGATCATACAAGTTGCAAGCTTGATAGAAAGAGTACGTCTGGAAGCTGTCAACTCTTGGGGCACAAGCTGGTAAGTTGGACATCTAGAAAACAAAATTATGTTTCAACCTCTACAGTAGAAGCAAAATATGATGTTGTTGCTAGTTGTTGTTCACAAGTTCTCTGGATGAAGACTCAGCTTAAGGACTATGGATTCTAATATGAAAAATTCCCATCCTCTGTGACTCCAAGAGTGCCATAGTTATCTCTGCAAATCCTGTGCAGCATTCCAAGACTAAGCACATCGATGTCAGGTACCATTTTCTCAAAGGTCATGTAGAAAAGGGAACTATAGAGATGTACTTTGTTCCTACAGAGATTCAACTTGCTGACATTTTCATAAAAGCTCTTAATGAGAAAAGATTTTTGTTTCTTGTCAGCAAGATGGGTATGCTAAATCTCACCACTTAGAGGCAATCTATCTTTTCAAACCAAAGATCCTCAATATTTCTTGGTTATGCCTAAAAGTGATACAATAACATGGCCCTCATAACCAAGTACTCTAAACCTGAGCCTTTGATTCTAAAGACCAGAGCCTCTGGCCAATTAGAAATACTTGTTTACTTTTTGGCCAAAATTTCATTGCCTTTGGAACAAGAGCCCCTCTGGTCCAAAGCAAATACTTTGTGTTTTTTTTTCACCAAGTATCCCCTTCCCAACCAGATCCTCTGGTTCTATGGACTAGACCCTCTGGATTCCAATCCTTTGAGACCGGAGCCCCTCTGGTCCCAAACTTGGTCTCCCCTCATATTCTCATATATTTCACTTAGCCATTTCATCCATCATGCAACCAGAGCTTATGGTTTTCAAGTTGTTTGAGACCAGAGCCCCTCTGGTCCAACTTGGTCATCACAAGGCATCTTATCATTGCACCTTCATCACATTTTGCATCATCCATACAACCAGAGCATCTGGTTCTAAAGACCAGAGCCTCTGGATTCTAAGTCTTTGGAACCAGAGACCCTCTGGTCCCATAGACCCATCATAGCCATCATCACTTACACCATCTAAACCATCCTTCATATATTTTTACCCCATCATTCACAACCAGAGCCTCTGGTTGTATAGACCAGAGCTTCTGGTCATCTCATTCACCCTCCTTATTGATTCTAGGGGGAGTTTTTACTCATTGCACAACCSTATGCATCATTTGAGGGGGAGTTTTGCACTTTACATTCATCATCAAGCATCCATATTGGGCCAAACCCATCTCTAGTTGTACATCACGATTCAACCACAGACCCTCTGGTTCAACTCCTTGATTCTTTTAAGTATGTATTTTTTGACCAGAGCCTCTGGTTCGTCTATCCAGAGCCTCTGGATCACAAAAATGCTACATCAATGAAGTATTTCATCCCTTGCATTCAACCAGAGACCCTCTGGTCCTTCATAAATGGTATGTTTTACATCCAAGGGTTTACAATGATCAATCAGAGCCTCTCGTTTGTCTATCCAGAGTCTCTGTTTCATAAAACCCATCTTTTATTAACAAAATTTGTTCAATTTTACAATAAAAGGTGGATTTTTTTTAAAATTATAAATTTTATTCTTAAGGTTTATCCCTTAGAGTAATCATTTTTAAAATACCAAAAGTCTTTTACAGCCCACACGCGCCTGTTAAATTCAAAAAGAGTGTTCCCTAGAAACCCTTCATTTCTCAAAAGCCTCCACCCCCATGTGACAAGTGTCTGCGCATTTATGATCGTGAGCAGGCATTACGGCTCACGATCACCATCACAGTCACCTTTTCACCAAAATGTCTCACAAAACTCATCATTATCATCTTTTTCCCATTAAAATAATACTTTTCTTAAACCAACCTTTCCCATTCCCCACCTATTTAAACCCTTCATCCCCACCATTTCATTTTTATGCTCACATATTCTCTCAAGAACCTTAACAGAACACAGGCGAACCTGCAACTACCTTCTCACAAAAATGGTGTCATCCGCCTCGCGCGAATCCCACAACAACAACGACAGTCACGTGCAGTCGACCGGTACCGACAGCCGTGCCATCGTCTTCCTGGCAATAAAGCCAAACAATCACTCCATTGATCTTCGCACCAACCTCTACAAAGACAGGTTTGCCATAATGATCGAATTCTTCCAAAACCGCATTCGACAACCGGCCCTAACCCTCTCCGACGACGGGGTCCCAGTAAAATACGTCCAGCAATACTGCCAGATCTGCGAGTTCTACCTAGAGAACCATGGGATTATGGGGGACATTGACGTCCCAAATGACATGGTATGCTCGGTAAAAATTTCCCGTGCCAAAATCTCGAAGGTCCTGTTCATTCCAACAAGACAGGAGCTTGGGATCGACCAATACGTCGAGCCGCCGATGAGTTCCAACATCTTACGCTTCATCAAGATGTTGGGCTACAACCGCGATCTATGCAACGCCTCAGACTTCAAGAGGCAATTCCTACCTCCGATGTGGAATATGTTATTCTCGATCCTCAACTG
This sequence comes from Cynara cardunculus var. scolymus, assembly GCF_001531365.2. Taxonomy (NCBI): domain Eukaryota; kingdom Viridiplantae; phylum Streptophyta; class Magnoliopsida; order Asterales; family Asteraceae; genus Cynara; species Cynara cardunculus. Next base: position 23,805 of record NW_020200902.1, read on the forward strand.
ATCCCTTACATGTAAACTCGGGAGTATGGACCAGGGGAACATAAACATAATGACCATTATGTATGGTCTGTTCTTTAACCTCCCTCTGGACTACGCTTTGCTGATCTACAATGAAATCCATGCGGTGGTGGTCAAGAAGAACAAGCTAGTGGCTACAGGAAAACAACTCTCATCGGTGCTCTTCCCGCTTTTCCTTGCATTATTCATAAGGGACACGATGAAGAGGCACAACCTGCGAAGTGAGGAGCCCTTTACCGCTCAATACCTGATGAACGGCCATCGCCCAACCATCTCGAAGGATAGTTACCCCACAGAAAGGCCCCTCTCAAGGGCAATGCTCAGTGTCATCCAAGAGACTTCCGAATGTCGTAGGGCATATGAGAGCTCTATGCTAGCCTGACAACTGAGGCCAGCTACCTCGGAACATATAGAGCCGTCCCCCGATACAAGCGAGGGAGCGCAAGAGGATTCATCTTCAGCGGATGATGAAGATGATGATGATGACACTCCTCCAGCATCCCCCAGCCCCATACACACATCCATCCCATCACCCCCCAAGGGCAACCACATCTACTATACTGGCGATCAAGGCCAAAGGGGTATTGAACAAGGACGGACCAGTCCAATCCCTACCCAAACTAGCCATCCAGAGGCCACTCTTCGGGCCTCTGGAGATGATGAAGCCAAGGAAACACACCATCCATCACCTCTCTCCCAATAGGGGTGATAAAGACATAACAGCTACTTCGCCTCATAGCTCGCCACTACCCACACACAGAAGCATGTGTTGCTTCTAACTTTGAAATCCCCATTGATCGTTCAGAGCGATCTTCTGTTCCGGCACCACCCCTTCGATACTTGATCTAGCGAAGGGGACACACATTTATTTCCCTTCATCGGACTCTGAATCCGATGAAAAAGAAGTTAATGTCGCAACATCAAGAGATAGTTCCTCACTAGAGGGCTATCAAGGACATGATGGAAGTCCTTCATTGCCTACCTTCACAGAAAGCAATGTTGAAGGCGCCTTTGGAACTAAGGCTCAACCTACCGCATCCATTGTTATAGGGATTACCCCCATCGTAGAGTTGGTCACAAAGGCTAAGTTCGAGGCCTTTCCTGACTTGATTTAGTGGTCCTTGGATGACCTTAAACTCAGCTTGGCAAGGATTGTTGAATCCCCTCCATCAATCGACCTTACATCGATTCAATAATCTCTTGCGTCCCTCGAGGCCCAATCGAGGGACAACACCACCCCCTTACAAATTTTTAAACAACTGGTGGTTCAACAACACAACACCATATCAACCCTTTCAACCGCCCGCAACCAAACCATAACCGCGGCCCTTGCAACCATCACAGCTGAGGTTACCTCAAGCAATAAAGCCATCGCCTCCATCACTTCCCAAATTAACTACATAAACACTTCCCTCGCCACCTTACCCACCACCATCATAGCCAACCTACCATAAACAACCCCATCTCCACCCCGTCTGCAGCCCCCTATTTCAATGAAGCATATACCTCTTTTGCTGTTGAGGTGAGGAACATGATATCATCCATCACCATCCCACCACCTGCCTCAACCTCAACCTCCATCCCTCCTCCCGCTTCAACATCCACCTCCACCCCAATAGATACAGCCACCAGAGCAGACCTCAGAGCTCTATCCAAGGCACTTATCTCCTTGTTCAATGATATAAGTGCTAGGTTCGCTTAGAGGGCCATAGAACCAACCAATGCTCTTTCCAAGAGCCTTGAGGAACAACAAGCATGCACCACGGCCCTCCTCCTATCGATGGAGGAGACTCGAAAAAAGATGACCCTGAGGGAGTATCTCGCTTCCTTCAGGGTGAACAAGAAAAGGAGCAGAGCCTCTTGCTCATCAAGCTGCCTCCCTTAGAGGCAGAGGCATGAGGATCCTGACCAAGATGATCATGGTCTAGGTCCTCATGAGGGGGAGAACCAAGCACAACAAACGATGGAAACTGCTACACCACCAACTCAACGCCAACAAACCCAAACCACCCAGGGAACGCAAGCAACTCAAGCTAGGGAACCAGAGGCTCAGGCCTCTGAAGATGTACATAATGCACATGTTCTCTTAGCTTGCACCCAAGAACCATTACCCACAACCAATGAGTTCTCACCAATCGTGGTGAGTTCTTCATCGTCTGAAAACCCACCTTCCCCTCAACCAAAAATAAACCAACCTTTCACTCTATCACCAACATACCCATAAACAGAACCTTCCATCACCATTCCCACTCAACCAGAACATTTCATCACCCAACCCACTTTACCTAAACAACAACCAACCCAACTTGAACCCTCACAACCAGAAGCCATACCATCACCTTAACCCATAACCCATACACAACCCTTAACGCATACAGAACCCACAACCCAAACACAACCCATCACCCAACATCAACCACCCATTACCCAACCATCCCCACAGGTGCAAGCGGACATACCTTCCTCATCAAGGCAACCTCCTCCTCAAGGCGTGGTCGATGAAATTATTGCTAACTTCGGGTCGCTAAGGAGACGTCCAAAAATGCCCCCAAGGGAGCCAGTCATGATGGAGAATATCCATCAGTACCTCTACCATGACCACAATGAACATTTGGTCCTTAATTTTCCTATGCTATCTCCTGAGTCGATGGATCTCTTGCGCCACAACCTCATAAGACAGACGACCTCTCCACCACAAGCCGTCTTCTCGAACGATGGAATCAAGACGGTCCTAGAAATCAAAATGAGAACCTTCGCTAATCGAGCAATCAAGTACATCGAGTATACCATGGAGCACGCACATGGGATAGTCGGCGTCTTCAATGACAATGACTTAATCAATCTCAACCCATGGGACTTGATCAACTTCTATGGACACACAACTTAGCGACAGGACCAAGGGATCAGATATGGGATGACCAATCGAGCGCTAGTGGAGACAATGGAAACCTTGGTGAAGTTCAGGGCAAAGAGCGACTTTCAAATCGCTCTTGAACTTGGCATTGAAAGACTCTTCTACACTCCTCCAGATGAAGACTTCCCAGGCCTACAAGAGAAGAGATCTGCTTCAGTCTTGACTCAACCAGAGCTCGGATTGGTATTCAAGAATGAGTTTGGTGTTAAGAAATTCTTCTAACTAACTGAAGCCTTCAAGTATTCAACCACTACACTTGAATGGTTTCAGAATTTCATTAGAGAGATTGGGCAGACCTCATGTGCCGATGAGAGAAGGAAATGAACTCATTCATGGTATCTCCACAGTCATTCGATTTAGAGGACTAATGATACGATTGTGGAAGATATCTAGAGGAGACCATGAATGAAGTATTTTTGTTATGTAAATTCATTTCCATTTCATCATTTTTGTAAGAATTCATCCAACACCTTGTCCAATGAATTTTTTTGGCAAAAGGATGTTTTTCTTTTAGTTTATCCTTTGTCTTTCACTTATCCTTTAATTGTTCATAGATTAGTAAATATTTGTCTTTTCAATACTTAAGGGGAGATTGTTAGATCCCATAACTCATATCTGTAAAGGTAATGAAAAACAACAAGTGTGAAAGAGCAAAAGGCCGATGGAAGACTTTCAAGCAAAAAGTCTAAATGTCCAATACAACCAGAGATGTGATGAACATCCATAGGTGCGATGAACTGCGAATCTCCATAACCCCTCTGATTACCAACACTTGGAGTCTTCCATGACAGTTCAACCAGAGGCACCCAATAAAGATCTCAAGACATGGTTGAACACGCCCCATAGAAGACAGTTGGAGATGGCAAATCGACAGCTGAATTCTCCTTTACTTACTTTGCTTTATTTACTTTCCAAAAGTCTAGATAGCTTTCCTTTTCATAAGAGATTTGCTAAATATCTTCCATAGATAGCAATCTCCATAATTAGCTTTCTAGTATAAATAGGCTTTACCTTTCATATAATCGTTTACGCTTTCCGCCTAATCATTTGAATAAAGTGAATCATTTGGCACTCAACTATATTCTTGAATATTCTTATTTGTGTTCTTGAGTGTTCTTCAATTTTTCCATCTACACGACATATTTAGGTTATTCATAGCTTAAATATTAGTGTTATTGAGAGATCTGGGATCAACAAGGACAGAGATGTTGCACTCTCTTCAGTGGTGCACTTCTCTCCTCCTTCTCCTCCTGAGGTGGTGAAGACAAAGGCAAACCCCCCTAAGTCTATCCCAACCACCAAAACCCCTTCTTCCAAACGACCTTCTCAACCAACTCTTGGTTCTTCTTAGAGAGCCAAGAAAGCCAAAAATGGGATAGCCACATCGCTGGCTGTGACCTCTCGACAGGTCTCACCTATTGAAACTAGCCTTGCCCCCGAGGCACTTTCAGCTAGCTTCCCCAAGCTCTTCAGTGATCCCTGAAATCACTGTTGTATCAAGGGTACCAACCCCAACCGCCTTAGTGACCCAAATCACTGAAGGTGTGAATATCAGTGCCGCCACCGCTGACCACCCACAAGTTCTCTTAGCCATCTTCTCTTCTCCTCCTTCTTTAGTCACTACATATGTTCATGATTCATCAGTGAATGTCCTCCCTGATGATGAGACAATCACCACCGGACTTGAGGTTGCTCCTTTCAAGGCTCTTCAGTATACAGATGCTCATCCTCTCGACGACATCATGAAGCAAGCCAGTGATAATCCTTTGGATGTCGTTGATGACCCCTCAAGTATAACATCTTCCTACCCTTTCAATTCTTCTAACCTCGAGCTTCTCTTTGCTCACTCTTCTTCTCTTTAGGCCCTTTTGCATCTCAAGCCATGGATGAAGAAGAAGAGGAGTACGAAGAAGATGATGAAGAGTACGACATGGCTTCTGATGTCAAGTCCATAAAGACATGCCTTGAAAGGCTAATGTCGCTGCGGACCTCTCAGCTGGCAAAGCTGAAGTTTAAAAAGTCAAGAACCAGCTGAAGCCGTCTCTACTTTTTCATGTAGGGTTGATGAAGCTCAAGCTTAGTCTCTCCAGCGGACAAAGCTCCTCCAGCAAGTTTAGGTCATAATTTTCCAACCAGCACAAGTGATCCCTCCTTCCTTCACCGCTGATGACCGTGCTCAGCTCAATAAGATGTGAGAAGCGACGAACAACCTAGCCAGCGCTCTAACACGGCTAGAGGAGATGATGGTTCTCCAGCTCCAAATCGTGTACCAACTCTCTAGCATATGCTCTCAAGCCTTAGACAGAGAGGGGGAGATAAGGTCCAATGCTGCTTCTGGACCATCTGCTGAACCAGCAACCAATGAAGTTGAAGCTGAAGCTGAAGTTAAGGTTGCCTGTGATATCCCAACCTCCGGTGAAGCTGCTATAGCTGAGGAAGTTGATGCCATTCCTCGTGATGATGACCTTCCCATCACCTCTGCATCTGTTGTTGGTGATGTGGAAGAAGAGGTTGATGAAGAAGACGATGATAAAGGTGATGAACCTGATCTTCCAGACTCTGGTAGTGGCCTTGATGGTGATGACAACGATGATGATGAAGATGACTTCACCATTAAGTTCCAGCGTCCAGCAACCACCACCAAAGGAGTTGCCCTCAGGGATTCCGCATCCCAGGGGGAGCAAAGTGAGGAAGTGTCAGCACCTAAAAGGAACCAAGGCCCTTCTTCGAAAGGCAAAGGAGTCGCTGAAGAACGAAACTTGAAGTTACTGTTTCAACACCGTCAACCTTTGTATGATGACTCTACATCTCAGACAGTCATCATTTCCCTCTTTCAACTTGATATTCCTTCTACTACCTGCAGTCGGCTGGAATGGGTCCCTGAGAACCCTATCCCTAGTGCTCCTACCGACCAGCAGATGACTCAGCTTAGGGAGTCACTCGACCAGACTAGAGTAAAAATTCCTCTTCGTACCTCTAGTGGTGGTGAGTTCGACTTCCTGACAGATGCTAAGAGACTCGAGGCATTAAGAGCTGAAGAAGAGCTAGAGCTTCAAAAGAAGCAGACTGTGGACAACCTAAAGCTTGTCAAGTCTCTAGCTGAGAAAGTTCTTCCAAAGAGAAAGTCCAAAAAGAAGGTGAACGTTGTCCAAGCCCAAGCTAAGCTACTCTCTCTTGTAGAAGCTGAGCACGAGAAAAATTTGAAGTTGGCTGAGCGAGGCAAGCACTGGAGCGAAGCTAAAATGAAATTGAGAATCAGTCCTCACCGAATCAAGAGCGTCAGCATCAGCATACGATCCAATGACGGTGGGATTCTACTCTCAATGCTCATCACCAGGGACTATCTCGATGCCATGACCGAGTACCCTTCCTACCTTGGCCAATATGAATACAACGAATGGCTGGAGATTAAACAAGCCATTCAGCGCTCCAAATCCAGACATAAGCCGATTATCGAAGACATCGTCAACGGTCTTATCAAGAAGATGTCCAAGTATGTCGCAATCCCTGATAGGCCAACACTGAAGAAAGGAGGAAGGAAGAAAAGACCCTCTAGTCCTAATGAAGGACCATCCCTGAGGAACGAACATGAAAGAAAGTTCTCCTTAGATGAAGTGCTGAAGGATCGTGAGAGTCCACACATCTCTATGCTGAATCTTGAACTGCCAGTGAAGGGTCCTTATGCACCTAACATTGTGCACTTCAAACCTGAGTTAGGAGTTATATTTCTTGACTATGAAGGTGAAGTAAGATTTTATAGAATGTTTGAGTTATATCTATGCCCTATGGAACACCTCGTAGATCTTACATTCTGGCTAGATGATGACTTGAAAGAAAGAATTATGGACCGAAAGATATGAAGGAAATTTGTACGTCGAAAGAAGCTCAGAGAAGATCTACCTGGCTACATTAATCTAAACAACTTAGAATAGTTTATTTTCTTTGTAATATTGTCCATGTATTGTAATCTACTTACAATGTCTACTTTCAGTGATTAATCTTATATTTTGTAAGTTTTAGACATGTACTGAAATTCTTGTAATATTTCCCTTGAAATTAATATAAGTGTTTTTGTACATCACTGAAAAAGATCCCTGAAAGAAGTAATAGGGACACAAGTCTATGAGTTCCAGTATTACTTTTACATTCACTGACAATTTATAAGTCAGTGAATAAGCTTTTAGTTTCAGTTTCCCTTCTTGTAACTTTTCTTAGACTTAACTTAAGAAAATTTTCTAAGTAAAGCCTGACTCATAGAAAAAGATCCCAAAATAGTTAAAAGGGACATGTACTTTATGTGTCACTTTTTCTTACTATTATTTGATAAGACAACTTTCTTTATGTTTTCTTCTTATCATCAAATAGGGGGAGATTGTTGATCCTCTCTCTCAATGATTTGATGATAAACCCTTTTACCTAATACGAAGTATTTATGTTTCTGTTTTTCAGTTCTAGTGATCAGCACTGAGTCTGTTCAGTGACCGCTGAAGAACTTGTAATGTAAATCCATCAGCGACAGCAATACAAAACACACACCAAATAACCTTCAGCGAAAGTCGAAGACTGAAACTGAAGATTAGAGACTGACGAGTACGTCATCTGAAGCGGTATTCAGTGATTACAACATTGTCTACATCTGTGTGAAGACTGCCTAAGCCTCAGCGAATGCAGAAAAAACCTTCAGGTTGTTCCAGCATTCAGCAATCAAAAGAAGCTTGTTGAGCACGATTGTTTTTATCTTGTCCTTATACACACAAAGGACAATCCCATACCCTTTCTAAATTATAGTACAGTAAGGAGCCGATTAGTTGACTCTATTACCCACCAACTTTGTGAAAGGATGTCTGCTCATGAATAGGCTTTCGTACCATTCACTGTAACAAAGGACAAGTCTTTCTCTAAAGGCTTGACACGTGTTCTAAACATACCACGTTGCATTAAATGTGTATTTAATGCAGTGGGTATAAATAGATGTGTTCTATCTTCATGCAGAGATACTCTATACTCTGAACTTACTTACTTTTGAACCCTAACTCTCATTCATAAGTAAAAGAACACACATCTAAGAACACAACACGCTCATCTTCAAGAGCAAGTTAGAATCCCTTTATTGTATTCTAAATAGTTCTCTCCCAGATAGAACTTACTTTCTTCTAAGTCTTACAGTAAATCTTTTCTTTATTTGCTAAGAATTAGTGTAACTTTAGATTGTTTAGATAGGTTTTATTTACCTTATCATTCTGCAAACAATTTTGTAAAATCTGTATTGATCCTTCTTTATCAATATATATTTTAAATTTGAAAAGTTTATTGTGTTTGTATTCATCCCCCCTTCTACAAACTGTTATACACATCTTGTAGACCCTAACGGGACCAACAAGTACTCAAGACAAACATAAAATTAAAATGAATAATAATATCATTTTTGAGTTCAAAGAAGTAATTTGAACATTTAGCACAAATTTTATATACATAGAAGTTGTCCTTCTTCTATGCATATGTTGAGTAAGATTAGAAAAGTGTACATGAGTTTCAAAACATATTAAGATTGTGATGCTCCCCCTTGAATTCAGCTCATACACAAACAAACTGGAACATTGGAGACTCCCCTTAGACATGATCAAATAGAGACTTTGACTCCCCCTTGACATGTACATAGGAAGATCTCTTATCTGGTGTACAAAGAGGAGGATGAACATCAATATGATTACTCTAATATTGTAGCTTGAGTCCTGAACTGTCTTGTTCAAAAGTAATAACAAAGAAGAACATGTTCTAAACCGGAATGTTTAGAAGCTAAATCACTGAAGTCCGAGTTCTAGATTGATTTATTTAGATGTCTTCAATATTGAGAAACGAGTTCTAGACTAAGTTATCTATAAATATGCACAAAAAATCACTTAGAAACGTTTGGGTTAGCATCAGGAAGATTAGTAGATATAGCTTCAACGCGCCATTCATACTTTCGCTTAGGAACCCATTTCCATATGAACTTCACATCAACAAAGTATGGTTCATCTTTCTTTTGAAAAAGTTTATGTGAAATATTTCTCTTTGAAACAGAAGAACTATTTGCAGCTTTAGGTTTATGAGAAAAAACATATAAGGATTTGAACTTCTTAAACTTTATACGTTGTTTGCATTTGGCATTGATGGTGAAAGAATTATAACCACAGTAGTTGCATTGAAAATGTTTTCGAGCTAAAGAAAGTATATCTAAATGAGTAAAATGTTTTGAATTTTTCAATTTAGCATTCATTTTACATTTCTACTTAGAAAATAAAGCACATTTGCAACTATTAGGCTTTGTTATACCAATATAATCAATCTTCCATGAAAATCCTTCAAGAACAATGGCAGATCTAGATTTTCTATTAAGAACTCTTAGAAGGAGTAGAGAGAGAAAGTCAACTTTCAAGAATAGTCAAACTTTATAATTCATATACTGATTTATAAATGAAGCTCCCTTTCTAAAATTACAAGACAAACACCCTTTATATAGGGTCAAACCTGACAAAAGGTCAAAGTCAAACTATCTTAAAGAAAAGTCAAACACGATGACTTTTACACAATTATAGACAAAATAAACTTTCAAGACTAGTACAATTATACACTGATTTTTAGTCCTAACATTCTCCCCCTTTGTATTCAGACTTGAAAGAAGTTGAGCGCTTTCAGTCTCGTTTGAAATTTGAAGCTTTAAGCACTGTATGTCTTCAATTTAACAGAAATCTTCAACTTGAAACTTCAGACAATCAATTGTTGAGAAAGATCTTCTAATATTCTCCCCCTCGAATGTAGAACCGCGATGATCTTCTCTTTTGACAATGTAGATTAGAAACAATAATAATCTTCAATCTCCAGATAACAAACTACAGGATGTGATCTTCAAATAATCTTCAGACAACAAATCACAAATTTTCTCCCCAATAATGAATTTCTTCAGATAAGATCACAAACATTCTTTTTCAACAAGAAATCTCTATCAGTAAACTGTTGTAATAATGATCTTCACATTCAACAATTCTCAGACATTGTAGCACAGGAATAATTTTGCTGTAATCATCTCCAGTCGCACTCCTTTTGAGTCTTTTGCCATTATCGAAGTTACTCTCCCTTGATCTTTACATCAGATTCCCCTTATAATGTTCGAAAATGGACATTTCATTCATTATTACATACTCCCCCTTATGATGAAATGAGAATCATTCCATCATACACAAGAATGAATGAAATCCTCCGTGTAAGCCGTCAATTCATAAAATTGTAAGTAGATCTTTGCAAATCCACTTATTTAATCTTTTCAGATTAAAGGGAATGAGAAGGTAACAACCAATTTCAACTTATGAAATTTTTTTCAATCATATGAAAAGATTTGCCTGTGAGTATAACAAATATACTCAGTACAACGGATGTACTGTATATATGAGACTTTTTGATGCTCATCTCACCAGGTCTTCCATTCATTCATCGATAGCTTAATAATATCATATCTATGAATGTTTTGGCAAAATAACATATAAAATGCAAAATCTGTGTAGTGTAGAAAGATAAAGCAACTAATGCTGCTGTTTAGGCTCAAGAAGATAAACCGTGTGGACTACACAAATTTATCAGACTCAATTAGTGATCAAAGAGACTTGAAGGGGACATATATCCTTCTGATTCAATATCAACATTCTCCGAATGAGAAATTGATAGATGATGAGCTGCATGCCCCAAGTGTTATTGAAACACTTATCTGTTAAGAGATAAACGAGTAGCTGGCGGGGTTATGACAGGAATTGGCCTGAGCTTTGCCTTTTTCAATGTTAGTCTCGAAAGAATTGAGAACTAATAAATTGTGTGGTATGCCCAGATTTTAGAAGTTTGGAACAAGATTCTTATATTCTTTTAATCCTAACACAACTCTCGTCAATTCTTTTAGCTCACGACAACTACCCCTCTCATTTTCATTTTAGTCTCAGCACACAAACCCTTTTGTATATAAGCTCACTCATATATGGTTGTCCTCATGGGTAGGTTTGTCGGTTCTGACATTCTATTGACGTATTTCTGATAAGCACTCAGTTCCTCCTAAAATTACATTTTATGCTCAGTTGATCACAATAATTGATCAAAATATTATTTTTGTTAAGCACAATGATCAGATAAAATTGATCAAGAAAAAAAATTTATCGTTTAATCAATGAAGGAGTTATGCGACAACGATCAGATTATTCAGTATGCGAAAGAAATGAATGAAGATCTGTAAGAACGAGTTTACAGATTCTGATATTAAAAAAAATTGAATCTATATCAATGAACATAAAAAAATATCAGAAAACAAATTTGAATAAAACGAACGTATTATCACTGAAAATGATTATCATTTTAAGAGACGTGATAATAACAGTTTCAAAAATAGCTGAAACAAGTATTGGAGTTATATTCGATGAGAAATTACGCAAGTAAAATCTCAGGAAATACCTGTTAAAAAAATGTACTCGTTACCAAAAAAAATATTATTTTCCGAAAAACATTTATTGAATTTTCTAGAAACTCCCCCTAGAAAGTAGATTATTGTAATGTTTCAGTTAAGCTCAAAAAATTAAAAAAATAAGAAAACATTTTAAGCACGGGTCCTAAACTGTGTGTTTAGAAACCACACTCGGTAAAGCACGGGTCCTGAACTGAAATGTTCAGAAGCATCTTTGGAACAAATTACAACTCCCCTTGCATTGGTGTATCACTAATATGATATTCTGATCAACACAAAATTGACAAACCTACAAAACCAGATTAAGTTGATTTTGGTACCTAAATGAACTTGGGTCCTATTTTGTTAGTATCGGGTTGGGGTATGTTGTAACTTCCAAACCATCTATTCCTATTAGATATATTCTTTTTAGCACTTTGAACAAGATGATCAGAAATAGAATATGATCCATACCAGTTATTATGATCATACTTGTTCTTACCTTTCCAACTGTTCTGATAGCTTTTATCTCCATGCCACCTGTTGAACCTTTTCTTATTGACAAAATCATTGGTTCTGCATGTTGAGCACATAATTCTTCTCTTGCTAAGATCGATCAGATCATTAGTGGATCTTTCAATGCAAGGAAGAACAGAGTTAGTAACAATAGGTGTATGAGATGAAACAGAATCAACTTTATTAACCCAAATGCTTTTAGTCTTAGAAGATTTATTGGGTGATCTGATAACATACCCTTGATAATACTGATTAGAAGAACGAGAATAGTTCTTCGAAACAGTAGATTTAGGGCTGCTTGAATAACTGTTCGATTTGGAGCAGTCATAAAAGCTAGTTTTACACTATGATGGAGAACCAATTGAACTTTGTGCACAAGAAAAGTCTTTGACTTTTTGTAAAAGCTGGTCTCTTTCAGCAATAACTAAATCAAACTTAACTTTAAGTTCTGTTCTCATTTTCAGCTCAGTCTCAAGGTCTGTCTTCAGATCAGACAATTTGCTTGTAGTATCCAGGAGTTTACCTTCTAACTCCTTCTGAAGCATTTCAAACTTTCTCTTCTGATTTATTAACTCTCTTTTTTCTTCATATGAGCTGCTCTTATCATTCTCCGAAGCGATGTCAAGCCACTTTTTCTTATTAGCAAGCTCTTTAGCAATTGTTATATACTTATTTGAAGTATTTCTCTTTTCAATAGCAAATTGCTTCTTCTCTTCGTCTAAAGTCTTCTGCTTTAGAGCAATGCTTTCAGATAACTTCTGTATTTGGCTCTGACAATCTTCTGAGATGTGTTTCTTCTCTTTATCATTCTTGGCCCGTTCCAAGATGATCATCTGCTCAAAATCAGATATTTGCTTTAACAACATTTTTGCATTTAACTCTAGAGAGTTTATCTTATTTTCATAAGATATGCGTTCAGCTCCATATCTTCTTTCAACTTCTATTATCTTATTATTCTCTTTCTCCAAAATTTTCCTTTCAGCATCCAAATCCTTTTCCGCTTCTAAGACCTTTTCTTTTTCTAAGTTCAGAAGCTTTCTTAGCTCAAACATGTCACTTTCAGAATTATGAGATTTATTAATTAAGTCATCAGTTTTAGGATGCTTTCTACCTGAAGAATTTCTTTCAGCTCTCAATTCACTCTGAACTTCTTGGAGTTTGTGAAATAGATCGTAATTAGACTTACTCCATGTTTTCAATTCCATATCACAATCTTTTCTTACGTCATTCAGAGAATTTTCAAGTTTATTAATTTGATTCTTGAAACCATTCTCAACTCTTTCTAAAACCTCTCTATGCTCTTTTTGTAGATTTGCAATAAATTCTACATTAGCATGATTCTCAAAAAAACACATTTATGTATTTTTCTTTATAGTCCACTATGCTCTTTTCCAGCTTGCAAATATGAGTTCTCACCACTTTATTCTCCTTCTCTAGAATATCTGTCATTAAAAAAAAAAGATTGATCAATTACAGGATCTATGCAGTTCAAGAACACATGATCAAAGAAATACAAACTAAAAGAGTTACACAATTTCTGGAAATTCAACCTAAAAAAATAGACCTAAAACTCTTAAAGAATGAGCCTAAAAAAACTCAAGAATTAACCTAAAACACTCAAGGCAAAACTTAAAATGCTCAAGACTAATTCACTCAAAAACTAAGGTATAAAACAATCAATTTATTAACAAAGACGCTCAAAGAAATATGAAGAATCTGCTCAAAGCTATGAAATAAAACGCTTAAAAAGTCTGCATGAAAACTACTCAAAACAAGATGTAAATCGCTCACTTCAAACTAACTAAACTCTCAAGTCAACTCAAAACAGTCTTTAATCTGATCACACTTGCTTCTTATCCGTTCAAGCATGCTTCTAAGTCGCTTACCATGTGAAGAATAAACTGCTCAATTTACTAATTTCTAAACTGCTCACACATCATAAGTCCACTCAAAGGACAACTTAAGTCGTTCAATATTATCCTTAAATCTGCCCAAGACTATATCTAAAAAAAATTGCTCACTGCATAAAGTCACCTGCTTGAAGAAATATCAATATAAATCGATCCCTTCACAGCCTAAACCGATCACCTCTCAAATTGTTAAGTAACAGATCAAGAAAATTGTTCACTGCATGAAGTAAATCCGCTCAACCTATGGAAATAAATCGCTCACAGCTTGGAGCTTAAACCGCTCAACACTAGCTCATAAACCGGACACACACAGTTGTAAATCGCTTACTACTAGCTTTCTAAATCGCTTACTGCAAGATTTCTAATCTAGTCAAGAGCGCTCAAGCTATGCTGAATATCATTCGTGGAACTATTTAAATCGCTCACACCAAAAACTCGCTCACCATGCAAATCCTCAAATCCAACACTGGTTCCTTATGTAGTCAAGAAACAACTTAAATCGCTCAAGATGCTGCAAGAAATATCAATATAAATCGCTCACTCCACAGACCTTTAATCGGTCAAAGTTAAATCGCTCAAAATAAAGCTTCTAGAAAGAATAAACCGCTCACTGTGCAGTCTCTCTAAACCGGTCAACTAAAATGACAAAAGCTGTAATTCAACACACTTTCTAAACTTAGTCAAGCTTGAACTTCTAATCCGCTCACTTCATGAAGATAAACTGGGTTTAAAATGATCAAGGTTGATTATCAAACAACCCACTATGCTTAAATAACTCAAACAGATGAGCTTTGATTATCAAACAACCCACTATGCTTAAACAGCTCAAACAGATGAGCTTAAATTGCTCACTGGCTCACAACACAGTCAAGTAAATCGGTCAAACATCGCTCAAACAGATCACTATAGAGAAAATAAACCGCTCAACAGAAGCTAAAAATAGTTGGTTCCTTATCCTGTCAACACCAGCTGTAAACCACTCACTACATTAAAAAAATCGCCTGCTTCATATACTGAAATCCGCTCACATTGCTCAACATATAACTGCTTATCCGATCAAGAAATTTACATGGATGAGAATAAATCGCTCAAAACAAAGAGTTAATTCAGTCACCAAACAGACTTATTCGGTCAAGAGGTAGGATAACAAAATTCAAACACAAAGTTAAGTCAAACTTGGATCAAAACAACACACAAACACAAAAACTCAGAAAAGATTGGATCAAACTCTAACTTTTTATGAATTTTCTTAAGAACATGAAGAAATTCAAAACAAACAAATCTCTTCAAATCTCAAAAAAATGATGATCAAAACACAAAATCACAAGAATATCAATGAATCACTATATAGAACCGAACACGATGATTGCAATTTTAACAACAAAACATCTAAAGATTAGAGATTTTAGGAGAAAATTTATGAAGAAAAAGATGAACAATCAAGAACTATTAAGAACAACAAGAGCACAATTATAAAACTCCAGAAAATATAAGCAATTCGATGATTTCTTCAATCAAATTTCCTACACATCTGCTCTGATACCAATTGTTGTCCCAATATAATAAATCTTCCATGAAAATTCTTCAAGAACAATGGCATATATAGATTTTCTATTAAAAACTCTTAGAAGGAGTAGAGAGAGAAAGTCAACTTTCAAGAATAGTCAAACTTTATAATTCATATACTGATTTATAAATGAAGCTCCCTTTCTAAAATTACAAGACAAACACCCTTTATATAGGGTCAAACCTGACAAAAGGTCAAAGTCAAACTATCTTAAAGAAAAGTCAAACACGATGACTTTTACATAATTATAGACAAAATAAACTTTCAAGACGAATACAATTATACACTGATTTTTAGTCCTAACTGGCTTAGCTTTTGAATCCTTTTTAGAAGAATTTATTTTCAAAATAATTAGCATTTTTCTTCTGTAAGTGATCTTTCTTTCTCCATTCATAGCCAGCAGCTTTGAGATTTTTCATAGATAAGAAATTTGAATTCACAGAAGAGTTTTCAGAATTCGAAGAAGTCTCAAAATCAATTTTAGAATTTAAGCTTGAAAACTCTCCAACTTCAAAAACACTTTCATCAAAATTGATTTTATCAACAACAATGGATTTGATTTGAGAATCAATCTGAGGAATCGTTGAATTTTTAAAATCTGAACTCAAAGGTTTTTTTATATCCTCCTCAATCTGCATGATTTGACTCATTAGCTTGGTTCGTTCATCAAAGCTGGAATTTAAATCATTTTCAAGATCATGGATCTTTTGTAAATTTGACTCATGCCATTTGTCTTTGCAAACCAAATGCATGGTCAGTTTAGAAATTTTATCATTAAACTGTCTTTAATTGAAAATTTATTTTGAGCTTGTTCCATGGATCTCTTCTTGAATTTTAACTCCACCTCAAGTTCTGAGATTTTCTTCTTTAAAGTAGAACTTTTAGCATTTGAGTCAAATTCAAGATTATTATTAATTACCCAATCATTTTGCTCAATAGTCTTTTCATTTGAGTTGGAATCATAAATCACCTATGTTTCAGATTCAGAGTCTGAGTCATAAAGCATACTTTCAAAAACTTCAGACTTAGAAGATACTTCATTTTGTGAAATAGATTTTAAGGAAAAGTTAAAATTTTCTATGGGATAAAATGATTCAATTTCAGAATGAGACAATTCCAGTTTTCTAGTCACACAACTAGAGTTCAAATCATCATATTTTTAATCCCACGGTTTTGAAGTTTGATGTTTTAAAACTTTCATCTGATTTATGCATATCACTTTTAGAAGATAAAGGTGATTCAGATTCAAACTTGACAAAAATTTCTTGAACAAAAGGAATTGAGAATTTTGCAGACACCCATTGATCAAAATCATATAAGGATTTTGGGGCCTTTTTCAAAATATCAGACTCAATAAAACCTAAACCCATCTGAAGATTATAAAATCTTGTATCTTTTTGTTAATGCGTTAAAATTTTCAAAGTCTGCTCAGATTGACCTCTTTTGAATATTATTTCTTTCAACTTTACTTTATCATACAATTTTCCTCTTTCTTCAAAAATCATGTCAATATTTAATTAGGTGTTGACTCCCTCACCCTCTGATTCATTCAAACTACTTTTCAATGAAACAACTTGTTTTCAAGATCAGATTTAAGTTGTTCATTTTCTTTTCTAAGAATTTCTTTTTCTTCTTTCAAACCTTTACTTAAACACTAATAACCACAACTTTCTTCTTTGAATTTTAACATTAAAGCTCTTTCTCCTTTTAGTCTTTGTTTTAAAACATCAACACTCAAAGATTCAATCTCATGATAGAATGAAGTTAGAATCTCAAAATCAGATGTAATGTTTTTGTGTATCCTTTGTTGATCCCAGATCTCTCAATAACACTAATAATTGAGTTAAGAATAACCAAATTATAGTGTTTTAATGGAGAAAGTGATGAACACTCAAGAATGAATTATAAACAATAAAGAACAGTCTTGAGCATCAAAGGTTTCATTTTTTTAATGAGAAAAACATAAAAAGACATTCAGTACAATAGGCCTAATCACCTATTTATACTACTAAGCTAATTAGAAGATAACTATCTATTGAGACTTTTTAGCTAATCTTCTATTAACAGATAATGTTTATCTAAACTATTGATAAGCTTTAATATTAAGATAAACTTGAAGTGTAGTTGTCGACTTGTCATCTCCAGCTGTCTTCCATGGTATGATGAATCATCCTTATCTTTAAATCTTCAACGTATGCCTCTGGATGAATTGCTGAATAATTCTCTAAGTGTTGTTGACCAGAGAGGCAATGAAGATGCTCTTTCCATCGCATCCCTGGTTGTCCATCAGCCCTCTGGTTGTTCTCCAGACTTAGCCAATTCTGCCTTGATGTCTTCATCGGTCTTCTGGTTCTTCATCACTTATTGTTTTCCATTACTTTTTCACTATATGAATTATGGGGTTTAACAATCTCCCCCAAAGTAATGAAAGAACAAACATAGACTAATCTAGAAACAATTATGAAGAACAAAGACTAATCTAATAGAAAAACATCAAATTCCAAATTTTCATTGGATGATGAAATTATTACAATACTGGAATCAAGAGACATCATTGTAAGGCAAAAATTTACAACTCATCATGATCTACCTTGAAATATTTCCCTGAAGCGCATAAGCAGTCTTCGATATCCTATGACTGTCGATATCTCATGGATGAGTTGACTCCCTTCTTCTCTTGGCACATGATTTCTACCAAGTCTTTCTCTAATGACTTTCTGAAACCATTCAAGTGCATCCGATGAATACTTGAATGCCTCAGTTAGTCTGAAGAATTTTTTCCCCTGAACTCATTCTTGTAAACAAGTCCAAGCTCAGGTTGAGTTAAGACTGAGGTAGATCTCTCCTCCTGTAGGCCTAGGAAGTCTTCATTTGGTGGAGCGCAGGAGAGTCTTTCGATGCCTAAGCGAAGAGCAATTTCAAAATCACTCTTGGCTTGATGGTTTACCAGGGTCTCCATTGTCTTCACCACCGCTCTGTTCGCCATCCCAAATATGATGTCGTGATCTTGTCACTGAGTCATGTATAAGGCTCGATCAAGTACTAGGGATTGAGGTTGATGAGGTCATTTTTGTTGAACACGCTGATTTAACCATGTGCTCTTTCCACTGTGAACTCGATGTATCATATGGCTCTATTGGCGAAGGTCCTCACTTTTAGATCCATGACCCTCCTTATCCCATCGTTTGAGAAAACAGCCTAGGGTGCTTGGTGGTCTGTCTAATAAACCTATGGTGTAGGAGGTCTATGGACTCTAGCGATAAAATCGGAGGATTGATGGTCAAACTTTCATCGCAATCATGATACAAATGTTGATGGATGTTTTCCATCATAATGGGTTCTCTGGGTGGCAACTCTAGATTTCTCTGCATCGACTCCATGTTCTGTAAAATTTCATCGACCAGGCTCTGTGGAGGATGTCTTGACGAAGAGGGAATATCCTCTTGCACCACAGGTGGATGGGTTGAGGGTTGTGTATGTGTTGGTGAAGATATGGTTTCTTGTTGGATTGACTTGGTTTGGGTTGGTTCTCGTTCATTGGGTTCAGTTTGGGTGGTTTCTGGTTCATGGGGTTCTGTTTGGGTTTGAGGTTCTTGGGGTGATGAAGGTTGGATTATTATTGGTTCTGGTTGTATGGATAAGGTGGTGAAGGGTTCTGTGGTGTGAGGAGTTGGTAAAGGATCTAAGGGTAGGTTTGGTGTAGGTGATGGAGTAAAAGGTGGGGAGGTTGGGTTTTTATCGGTTGAGGAACTCAACATGATGGGTTCTGGGGTTGTAGCAAAGGGAACATGTACATTTTGTACATCTTCAGAGGGCAGAGCCTCTGGTTCCCTTGCTTGGGTTCCTTCGGTTGAGGGTGGTGGTGTTTGTGATGGTGGTGGTGGTGGTGCAGTGGATTCAGTTTGTTGTGCAGCCGCGGCCTGTGTCTCCCACTCATGAGGTCCAAGACCTTGATCATTGGGGTCTTGGTCTTCATGTCGTTACCTTTTGTGTTGGCGGCTGCTGGAGCAAGATGCTCTACTCCTCTTCTTCTTTTTGTCCTTTTTGAAGGACGCAAGATACGCCTTCAGGACTGCCTGTCATCGGCTCTCCTCTATTGTTTGAAGGAGAGAAGTGGTGCGCCTTTGTTCATTGGCCAGGTTCTGGGAGAGAACCCTGGTCGGATGAATGGCGCGATGAACGAATTTAGCACTTATCTCATTGAAAGATGAGACAAGTGCCTTGGACAGAACCCTCAGATCGGATCTGGTTGCGAACTATGTGGTTGAGGATGACGCTTGTGGTGGCATGGAGGTGGTGGTGGATGTAGATGGAGGGATGGGAAGGTTAGTGATGAGATTTCTCACCTTTGTAGTGAATGAGGAGAAGGCTTCATCAAAGGATGGGCCTGCAGAGGGAGGTTAGGGTGTAGTAGGCTGGGGGATTTGGGCTAATATTATGGCGGGGAGTTGGGTGAGGGTGGTTTGGATGGTGGCCATTTGGTGGGTAAGGGTGGCAAGGGTTTCATCGATAGATGAAGTGGATGGAGGTGGGGCTTGTTGAGGGATTTGGGAGATGATGGAGGTTGGTAAGGTGTTAAGGTTTTGGAGGATGGTGTGTAGTTGGGTGATGATGTAGGTAAGGTTCTCATTGGCCTCAGTTGCTTGGGCCGTGAGGGTGGCGATGGAGTGGATGAGTATTTGGTTTCTTTGGGTGGCAAGGGAGGATGCGGTGTTGTGGTATTGGGTGATGGTTTGTTGGAGCATTTGGAGACGTGTGGTATTGTCTCGGGTTTGGGTTTCAATTTGGGAGAGCTGGCGTTAAAGTATTGCAAGGGATTGTTGAAGGTCGGTGTTATCGGTTGAGGGTGGGTTGTCAACAATCCCATGAATGATGAGTTTAAGGTCTTCCAAGGACCGTATAACTAAATCAACAAAGGCTTGGAACTCGGCCTTTGTGACCAGATCTGCAATGGGGGTAACCCCTGCAGCAACGGATGCTGCAGTTTGGGCCTCTGCTCCGGAGGCGCCTTCTTGGCCTTGTGAAAATGTGGGCCTAGAAGGACTTCCATCATGTCCTTGATAGCCCTCAAGAGAGGAGCTATCTCGTGATGTTGCGACATCAGCTTCCTCTTCCTCGGCTTAAGAGGCTGGGTAAGTGAAGCGAATATGTGTCCTATTCGGTAGATCAAATATCGAAGGGGGACGTGCATGAAAGGAAGATCGTTCTGAACGATCTTGGGGTTGTTCAATGTCAGAAGCAACACATGCTTTTGTGTGTGTGATTGGTTGTGTCGAGCCCTGAGGCGAATGGGCTCTTATATCTTCATCACCTCTCTGTTGGGAAAGGGGTGATGGAATATGGGTTCCTTGGCTGATTCATCTCTACAGGCACAAAGAATGGCCTTTGGATGGCTGGCTGGGGTTGGGATTGGACTGGGTCGTCCTTGTTCAATACCCCTGTTGCTTTGATTGCCAGGGGTAGATGTTGTGGTTGCCCTTTGGGTAGTGGGTGGATGAATTGTATGAGTAGGGCCGGGGGAGGCACGATGAGTAGCATCATCATCATCTTCATCATTCGATGAAGATGTCTCATGTGCTCCCTCGCTTGGTTCGGGGGACGGCTCTAGTCGCTCTGGGATAGCTGCCCTCGGTTCCTGGGACATCATAGAGCGTTCATAGGTCTGGCGTATCTCAGATGTTGATGGAATGATATTGAGCATAGCCCTTGAGAGTGGGCGGTTGATGGTGTAACCCTCCTTCGAGAGGGTTGGTCGATGGCCATGCATCTTGTAAACTGGAGTGAAGGGCTCTTCATCAGGTAGTCCATGTTTCCTCATTGCGTTCCCAATGAAGAGGGCGAGGAAACGAGAGAAGAGAACCGCATATAATGGCTTGCCAGCGGCTTGGAGTTTGCATTTCTTGACCACCGCCGAATGAATCTCATTGTAGATGAGAAAGGCGTAGTCAAGGTTGAGGTTGAAGAACAACCTGTACATGATTGTCATGATGTTGATATTCCCTTGGTCCAATGACACTAGCTTGCATGTGAGGGCCTTGTTGAGGATGGAGAAAAACATGTTCCACATCGGCGGGAGGAATTGGCGTTTGAAGTCTGAGACGTTGCGTAGGTCACGATTATAACCTACCATTTTAACGAAGCGGAGGATGTCGTCGGTGGTGGGTGGTTCATCATATTCTGCAATTCCAAGCTCCCGTCAAGTGGGAATGCACAGAACTCGAGAAACTTTAGCCCAGGATATTTTGAGCGAGCATATCATATCGTTTGGGGCATCCATGTCCCCCATTATTCCATGGCTGTCGGGGTGGAACTCACATGTTTGCCAGTATTGTTGAACGTACTTTAATGGTACGCCGGTGTCAGTAAGGGTCAGGACGGGAAGGAGAATACAGTTCTTGAAGAACTCGATCATGACTACAAATCGGTCGTCGAACAGTGCGTTTCTTAGTTCAATAGCATGGTTGTTTGGCTTCATGGGATGGAACACGATAGCGCGGTTGTCGACGCCGATGGATTGAACTCTACTGTCATTGTTGTTCATTTCGTTGGAGGCGGAGGAGGCCATTTTCGAGGAAGTTGCAGGTTTTTGCTCGTAAAATGCTATTTGCGGGTTTTGGTAAGAGAAAGAGGTAATGAAGGTAGAAGAAAGGTATTTATAGGTGGAGAGATGGTGGGGAGGAGGTGGGAGGGTGGGGTG